>NC_068359.1:109662576-109821456 GCF_020536995.1 Dreissena polymorpha
GATTGCGTATATGCAAAACAATTTAGTCCATATATTGTTAACTGATTTTTAAAATGTTGAATGCCACACATTACGTACCAGTCCGTTTATATACCGAAACTTTATGTACCACTATCTGACACTTTATGTACCATATTTATAATATAAAGAGATAACTATTTTAATATGAATGTGTGTTATTGATGAAATGTATTTTGTGTGATAGTATTTATGAATTTAGACTTATATATTGGCGATAGATTTTATATTTTGTCAGATTGTCTAAGTGTCACTGAGTGTCTTAGTTTAATTTATTAGCCCAAGTACATGTAGTACTTAATAAATGATTTATCAGTCTTACCTGAAATTGAAGTAAATTATAAAAATTCATTTGTCTCTTATCTTATCCTGACTAAGGATTATAAAGTCTAAAATGTTTGTATTATATTGTATAATTGAAATATGATACTTTGAAGAGAAGAGAGAATGACCTCAATGTTCAAACTGTAAAAAAAATCAAAATTATTTCCTTCTTTAGACTTTAATCATGTTTAGAGAATGACCATAATTCATCAGGACTGCTATGAATGAATGGACAATAACACCTATATTTTATGTAGGTGGTACATAAAGTTTCAAAGTACCGGTAGTACATTAAAGGTCTGGTACATGTACATAAGGTGTTACACCCTAAAATGTTCATGGTATCAGTGTTTCAATAATGTAGTGTTTCTTATTATGTATTGCTTAGGTTGTTTTGTTTCAAATTTCAAATTTGCATTTATTTTAAAGCATTTTCAGTCACTTTGTGAATTCTATGTTTTTTGTAATAAGGTGAATTATGTTGTACATGGTGTCAAATATTAATTCATGGTCGCTATGGTGTAGAGAATGATGTCCGCTGGGCGTGGGTACGATCAATACTCTGGGAGTTCTCCTTATCATCTCCATGGACAACAAGTTCTGGTGTACCAAGTAGTAGTAGTGCAACCAAGAGAAAAAAAACAGTATATCCTAGCATATCATGTATAATATGTGTTTGACATGATTACTGTTGTATTGTACCACTTTTGTTCTTGCTTATGCACATATTTATATTGTATGTTTTTATATTGAATAATAAAAAAAAAAAAGAAAAAAAAAAGTAGTAGTAGTAGTAGTAGTAGTAGTAGTAGTAGTGGTAGTGGTGGTGGTGGTGGTGGTGGTAGTAGTAGTAGTAGTAGTAGTAGTAGTAGTAGTAGTAGTAGTAGTAGTAGTAGTAGAAGTAGTAGTGGTAGTAGAAGTAGTAGTAGTAGTAGTAGTAGTAGTAGTAGTAGTAGACTAGTAGTAGTAGAAGTAAGATCAGTAGTAGTAGTCGTAGTTGTTGTTCTTGTTGTAGTAGTAGATAATTAATTAATTAGTAGTAGTAGTAGTAAGAGTTGTAATGGTTGTGTTTGTATTTGTATTGAATTCTGATAATACAACACAATGATGCTGCTGCTAACAATGATGATGATGAATATGATAACGCTGCTGCTGATTGTGATGATGATTATATGATGGGACTTTGGTATTATAAAATTTGTGAGGTTCAAACACAAAACCTGTTGGATAATAAAACTTCTCATTTTATGACAAAAGAGCTAGATTGTAGAGTAAAAAATAAGTATAAAATTCGCTAATAGGAAAGCTACCATTAAAGGACCATGATTTGTGGGCTTCATCAAAAGCAATACATGAAACAGTTATATCTCTTTCAAATGCACTCAATATTGCTGTTCCAATTGATATGCTCAGAAATGCTTCTGGATGGGCATACACCAATGAGTACTTTCCTTCAGTTATTTCCTCTAAAGACACATTAACAACACTGTCGCCCTTAGCAGGAATTCCGGACGCCCCCCCTAAGATGTTCCCTCACCAGACATTTCCCCCATTTTAGTTTTAGTCTTTACATTACCCCCCTCCTCACAATAAATTTATAATGGTTTGGTTGAAGTAAAATCTTGATTTATTATCAAAATGATTTTTTTGCTTATGTAATCTTATGTAATTAACTTTTTATATGAAGCAGCTTGTTTGTTGTTTTCTTTGGATTAATCATTCATTATTTTTGTTAAACTGTTTAAGGAGTGCATGTAAATCATTAGTAAGACGTGCATGTTGGTGTACTAGAGGAATACTAGAGGAATACTAGAGGAATACATGAGATATTCTCAAAATCTTGCACACGTTGTTTTTAATATGATTAAATAGGATCAATTGATGAATTAATTCAGTTTGAGTCAACTTGGGCTGGGTTGTAGAACTATAGTTATTTGTTGTTTTTAATCCAATTAAATAGGGTACTATGTAACTGTCAAAGAAAATATGCATTCATATGCATATAAGCCAAGTTTTGGATGTCACTGATATTTTCAATTTTACTAGTACCTAATTAAGACTAATTAAAACAGAATTGGACTTTCCTTGCAAAGTATTTATTATTAATAATAAAATAAGCTAATGTAATCAAAACATATTGATATTTTAATAAATTAACTCAATGATATTAATAATATTTAAATTTGCCCCAAAAAACTAGGGCAGGTAGATAGGAAGGATTTTTTTTTTTAAACCAACAGTGTTGTCAGTGTAAAATATTTGTAAACCTTCTTCAATTTCAGTTTCACATTTTATGACCTTCAACACATTCTATGCTACTTTATTTTACTATGGTAAGTCATTAAAGTGTTATTTATTTTTCAACTATATAATGTGCTAATCTCATATAATAAATTACTACCCCATTTAAAGATGACACCTAATCTAAATTCATTAATACACTAGTTATAATTGTTTTATTGTAACATACTATTCCACTAAAAAATGACCACCATAGAACATCAATGCGGTGCTTTTACTAAAATTTTCATTGATCTCAATTATTTAAAGAAAAAAATCTATCAAGCACTTATAAAAAAATATATAATTAGGGTGTCAAAATTTAACAAACTGAACAAGTCAATTTGAACTTCTCTTGCAATGCAAATGGAGCCACTTGAAATACCAAATTGTTCCCATACTAGTCGGCAATATAGTTATGACATTGTGTCTATTCATAACATGCATCAGATACACCTTCTGAAACTTTTTAAGCGGTTTTGAAAACGCTATTTCATTGCAAACTTTCGTCAATAAAGGATACATGTTGTTATACAACCGAAAGTGAAAGTACAGTTTAAAAAAATGAATAAAGAGCGAAATTGTTGAAAACTTGCGAAAATTTTAATTGATACTAACATAAGACCGTAGGACTGAACAAAACTATACTTAACTTTTAAATCATAACATGAAAGTTTACTTATAAAGCAAATTCTTCATTCATCCGCGGACTTCTTTGTGTCGTAGTCATAAATGCCTCCAAATGGAGGTGCGTGATGCGTCTAAGTATAGAGGTGACAATAACGTAGTGACGTCACTATTTATGTATAGAATGCCATTACCGGATCATTACGCATAGCGGATCACTTTGATGTTCAAGACTGCGTTTTGCGATAAATAGTTGAAATTGTTAGATGATATTTTGCACATAGCATCTTCAAGGCCTATTATTTAAACGCATTGATTGAGTCGTAATTGGAGCGTCTCTTTGTCAAACATTTCGGTATGTTTTGCTGACATGTATATACGACTTTGTTGACTTCTGTCTCGTTTCCAAATCGAGGTTGAACATTTTTTGTGGCCACTTGCTATAACTCTGTTGGAAAGTAAGAAGTTTACCCATTATTTTAAAGGCCATTTAGTAGTCTTTCGGCATGCAAAAGTCCATTTCAGTTTTGATTCATGTTTAAGATTTTGTCTGCGTGTAAAAATAAGACAATGTGCTGAATCAGTTAGCAACGGTAATTTTTAATCAAACTGGTGTTAAAGAAGTCTCAAACCGTTCATTGTTTTTCACCAGCATAACTTAATTACGCTACTGATCCGGTAATGGTAACTTGGCTGTACTGTTGAAGGAAAAAGTAATACCAGTTTGTGTCTTTGCCAAAGTTTTGACAATTTTAAGTCATTCAAATGGTCTGCAACTGACTGTTTTAATAGCTTGCTGGATGGTTTTGTAATTGGCAATTCAAGATAGCAATTTTTTTTCCACAATGGAATACAAAGTTTAAAGATTTCATGTTTTAAAATCCTCTTTAACGACTGGGTGCATCTCTACTAAACTGTTACATTGGATCTCCAAGAAATGAATATTGCCTAGAATTATTTCTGGCAGGATTATGGTCCTGTGTCTTTTTTTTCACTTTTGAATTTATTATTACAAAATTGTGTGTGTTCAACTCCTCTGCTTGACAAATTTTGCTTCAACTTTCACAGCTGAATGTAAAGATGATCATTATGGTAGGACTTCTGACTGCAAACAGTTAAGCCATTTTTCATTTTGTCTACTGTATATATAGTGTATTTGTCTCTGTCCAAGCATAATTGTCCATGTCAAAATTCTAGTTATATTTAATAAGTAAAAATGTTATCATTTTCAGGGCAAGCACAATCATAGTGCTATAGTGGGGGACATATTGTTTTTGCCCTGTATGTTGGTTTATTTGTTTGTTTGTTTGTTTGCCCCAACTTTAACATTTGCAATTACTTTTGCAAGATTGAAGATAGCAACTTCATTCTTGGCATACATGTGTATCTCATGGACCTGCACATTTTGAGTGGTGAAAGGTCAAGGTCATCCTTCAAGGTCAAAGATTTAGCTTTAAAGCGGCGCAGTAGGGGACATGGTGTTTCTAACAAACACATTTCTTGTTTAAATTTATAAGTATAGTTTGATACAAGAAGCATTAAATGTCTGCTTTTCTGTGCTTGGTGTGATTTGATTTTGTGCTTGTTTATTGATTTTTGTGTGTGTAATTGTATGTATATAATACAAGTCGTAATAAATTTTCTGTTCTGTTCCTGAAATTCATGGGTAGATAGACCCCACGCCACCAGTACATAATAAAATCTGAAAATGTGGTCCTTTGGGAACATTAACTGCATCCAAGAAATATAAAAGCACATCAGGTTTGATTGGGTCTTTCCATGGTGATAATGTTAAATGCAACACCACTGGCGTTCCCGTAGCACTGCTTTTGAGGTATTTAATATATTATAAATAATAAATAATATAGAATACACTGCATGAACCCAAAGGACCAGAAAGTATAACAACACTGAATCCCTATAGACACTGAGGGTCAAGCTCTCTGTGACTTGTTATAGTTATGCCTTTTATTGGTCATAAAATGGTATATTTAAGCCGTTGCCAGAAGTCAACATTAAACTCGGAATTAAGGAAAGCAACACATTCAATATTAATGAACAGCAAGTTTTTATTTCATAAAAGCATTTAAATATAGTCATATAGCATTACAGACATCATCAAATTTATTGTACATACAGTTATACACAAAACATGAGAAGAAAATGCACCATGTACGACAATTTCTAAAAAAAAAATATTTTTAAAAATAAAATTATTTGCCTACCTACCTACCCTAATTTTTTTGGCCATGTCAGTGGAAACAAACGATTTTTTTTTTTAGGCCTTATTAACCACATTTCTTCCGTATTCAATTGCGCATTCAATTTGCCAGTTCATGACAAAATAATATTCTCGTGTCAATGTACCGTTCAAATGTGGTGTAACACATGCACACCCTTGCTAATGTAGCATTTAATTTAATAAGCAGTATAATGCCTGTATGTTGGTATTTAATGCCTATGGCTACATCCCGTATATATTGTCCCGACAAAAATGATCCATTATAAGATGGATGCAGATGACTACGATCTCAATGCAATACCAAATTTTAAAGTATTCTTTTTTTAGAAATGAGGAAATCCTATCCGTATAAACGATTGTTTTAATAAAGCTCCCTTGTCTATTTTTCGTTGTATTGAATCCAATGAAAATATATAGACTGCTTATGTAAATCAAACTAAGACCGCATACATTGAAAACAATTTTTGAAATCATATTGTGTTTTATGAAAGATGAAAACCGACACGTCGTAACGGACAGGTCTATTTTTTCTGTATGGGCACTTCGGCATCGACAAAGCATATAATAGGAAATGAAACTAGTTTGGTTGACAGATCCCCGTCATCATAATAATTGATTATCTTGTTGCCAGAGTCACCGAGGTTGGTAAGGCTCCCGTTATGACATAAGAAGTGGTACTCTTGTAGACGACTTGGTCGCTAGCTTCTAAAGCTGCACTCCTACACATCAGACGTTCAGTAGCTTCATGTAGCGATAATCTTGTAAAAGACTCGGTCTGCAACTCTTTCAGAAGCGGCTCAAGTAACGGCAATCTGAACTACCACTCGTTGTAAACTCGGTAAGGTAATTGTTATTCATAAACAGCGATTGCAAAGAGTTGAACGCCTTGAATGAGATTTCTAGCGAGGTCAACTGTTTTTTGTGTATATAGTTTTGAAATTAAAGATCATATAATGGTCAAAGCATATCAGTTTGTTGTTGTTGATATTTAACCATGTGTCAGTAAAGGGAACGTCAATAGCTTTAATTGCGTGAGTATACACCGATGACATGTACGGATGACAGTTTTGGGGAGCAGATTGATGCCTGGTTCATACGCATCATACGTGCAAACACGAAGTCAAGATTACCTAGCTTTTGATTTGGAATGTAAACTAGATCCAACTCTGTGAAATACACAAATAACACGTTTTTGTGAAATGTAGCAAATGCACCGAGCGGTCATTTGGGAAGCGGTACACAATACGTGATCTCGCAGCGATAGAAGACAATACATCTCAAGTTGCCCTTCGTTGAATTATGACTTATTTTTGAAGATCGCCGTGGCGTCATGGACAAGGTGTCTGACTTAGGACCGGGAGGTCACGGGTTCGATCCCCTATGTGAGAGCTTTCTTTAGAGACCAAGTACTGGTTCTAGGCCCTGGAACGGACTTGAGAGCCTTTCAAATAATCATAAGACTTTCGCTTCAATCGTGCTAAATTAATTAATAGGTTCAAACTAAATATGACATGGCATATTCGACATGTATCAGTCGCATCAGACGAATTTAAAGGTAGGAACTGTTCAAACGTATATAGATTAAAATGTCCTGTCGGATATACGGTTTAATTTTTTAAACTCGGATCTCAGATCTCGACAGGTTTCAGTATTATACTCGAAAGAAAAAATACATGGGATATCTAATTAGAACTCAAATCAATTAACAGGTGTGTATCATAAAAACAAGGATAGGTTGTCTAAGGCCATATTTGAAATGCTGAAAATAGTATTATTATATAATTGCACCTTTGTCTTCAAATAGTTTAGAAGCAACTGTTTGAATGTTGGAATATCCGGGACGTATTGCGTGCTTCAGCTGATGGTGTAGTCATCGTTGGTGCAGAATCAATTGCATGATTCCAGGGCCCAATATGGATGTCACAGAAGGATTCAGTAGTACCACATTTCAAAATCGAAAGCTAAAAGTACATATCATTTAAATAGTCACACATTAATGCACACGTGAATACTATTTAAACACCTGATTACATTTACTTACACTTTATAATATTTTGCAAAGGTTTTAGTACATATAGAATATTACGAACCAAGTATCGTTTCCCGACATTGTTTACCACTAATATACATAAATAAATACTTAACAATGAGCACAATATTTACATAATGCTTTTACATATAATAAGACACATATATAATGCGAACTGAACTGAAAAAATGAATGTCTAAACGGTTTTCAGAACAGTATCTGCGTTCATTTTTGCATTACATACCACACTGTGTTGACATTAACGTATAACATATTTTTAAATAAACGACGTTGTTTGACATATGTACATATTTAATGAAATCGTACGAAATTGCAATATCTTTTGGTATAACTAAACGTAGTTAAGGAAGACTTTCTCGTCTGGATTTTCATTAAGTTAGGAGTTTGCAGTAAAATACAAGCATAAATGAAATAACTTTGTGTATAATTTCAGACAATTTCACATTTCCATGTTAAAGAAAAAGTTCGAAATATGCTCATGTAGCCTGCTTTTTATGAGTCGTATTTATTTATGTAACTATTCGAAATCGCGTGAAATATTATTTTGTTATACGTATCTTGTATATCTTCAGGCTATATGAGTGAGCACGGTATATTTTGTTGAAATTTCATTTATTTACGTAGCATAAAGTATTTGACTGTCTTTAGAAGTATACAATTGATAACTCGATTTTTATAAGTTACTTTGATGATAAATCTGAAATAAAATACAAGGCTTATTTTATAACTTTACACATTAAACAGACAAAAATTACATAAATTATACGAGTTTCGCAGAAAGAATCAGAATAATAAACAAAATATAACACTAAAGAATGTAAAAGATTCGTCACAAAACATACAAACAACTTAAATAAATTCTCTGTTTCGCAATAGTTGACTTGATTAGTAAGTTTTTTAGTAGCTGTTGTCTTACAATACTATTATTTCACATAGCATAGAAACAAACACTTGTCTCGTTCACAATAGTTGATTTGTTTAGATAGATTTTCCATAGCTGGTCATAGATTTCATAGATTCATCGAGTGTATGCCCCAACACATGGGTCGCATGGGTCGCAAAGACAACTAGCCCGACATAGAGAGCAATGGTCAAGACGTAGGCGAGGATGCCGATGACGAGACTGGCGATCACTAGGTGCCTTGCAATCGTCGAACTCCGCATGGTCTCCTGGTAGTCACCGCCGCTGGCCTGGCTGGAGGCCTGGGATAATTAAAACAATGTTACACAGTTCTTACAGAAAACCAGATAGAACAAGTTAGTTTCTTTGTTTTAATCTGAACTGCTGCTAATATAAATGTTTCTACTTAGTTAACTCGAGGTGTATGCTTTTTCTTGGATTTTGAACAATTCTAGCAATGTTAACGAAAAAGGCGGTCATTTGAATTGAACTTCACACTAGCGATATAATCGTTTATTGCATGTTTATGTATGGGCCATGATGGTTTGGGTAATGATGGTTTGTGTTAAAATGGCGAGGGCTAGGAAACTGCTCTTCCTATATCAAAACTTGAACTTATCGCTGGAAATAACTTTGTATTGAGCTGTCAAGTAATATGACAATTCAACGTGTTTGCAATTTCCGTGCTTTTCCGTTACATATTATGACCAGACCAACGTGGAACTTCCATGTCAGTATAGTTATTCGAATTTTGTAATATTATCATATGCGTGTACATGAAATCTGACACTCCTATGCGACTTAACATTACATTTACCATCATCGCGAAGATGATAGCAGCCACGCCAGTTGGGAAGAAACAGAAAAGGCACACGAGGATCGCGGCCACGGTATAGTCCGGGGGTCGTGGCTGCACCACGACGCCCATGGTCGGGAAAGGCTGAGTTACAATCTGAAAATGTTTATGAAGTTTTCAAGATAGGTATGTTGAACTGTATATGGATATATCACAATCGGACATAGTTCGTTACCTAGGCCTAAACCTTACGACAAGAAGTTATAATATTGTTACTAAATAATGATATTTTGTAAAAGAAATTTCTGTACGCAGGCCAATTTCTCTCAATAGTAAATGAGCATCCGATTACCCACAAGGGAAAACAAGTGAACCAGTTGTAAGAAAAATAATTTTTATCTTTAAAATGCACCGTAAAACAATGTCAGTAATGCGATTTAAAAAAAGCCCTTTGTTAGGAGCTTCTGAAATTGCAAATGATTTGCATCCGTTTGAATGTGATTTCGTGATATAACTTTATCAATAGTAACTTACGACTTTTGACTGGTCATATGTCACATGAGGATCATACTGCTGGACCCTCGGCATCCCGTACTGCTGGTCGTAGCCATACCCGGGCTGGGTCTGGGGCGGGGCTTCGTAAGGGGGAGGAACTGAAAGATTGCAACCAAACACAAACATTGCTTTAATGTCAACTATTTTCGTCAGCATATACTTCTAAATAAATGCAATCTTTACTAGTTGTTGTTCTTTTCTAGGATTCAGGCTAAATATTATGATATCCAGAGATGGCAACTAAAAAGCCTACAAGAAGGAGAGTTTGAGATGTGTATTACGCCTGACTAGAATATCATATTCGGGCTATCATTACATCAACACAACACGATTATACTATATCGCTTAAATAAAAACTTTCTTTCCTTGTAGTTTAACGTTCTATAATTCGCGCTCAATATTCCGATTTGTTTATAGAAACACGAATTA
The DNA here is from genome assembly GCF_020536995.1 of Dreissena polymorpha. NCBI lineage: Eukaryota > Metazoa > Mollusca > Bivalvia > Myida > Dreissenidae > Dreissena > Dreissena polymorpha. Next base: position 109,672,799 of record NC_068359.1, read on the forward strand.
GTTTTTGGAAATAAAGGAGTTAAGATAAATACAAACGCACGTATTAATTACCTACAGCAGAAAAATTACTTGTTCCGAAAATAGCTCTTATCAAATTCATGCCACTACGCGATGGCGGTATTACAATAGTATTGTTAATAATTTTCTTTACCAATGTTCACTTTAAACCATAACTAAATAGCTTTTTTATAGAGAATTCGAATTGATTCGCTTTATTAAAATTAGGCGACGTAACACATCTAAAATATAAAATCCCGGTCTGTAATTGAATGTATTCCTGGCAGGGAGGTAACCGCTGCAAGTATGATACCAATCTGAACGCTTCGGACAGTGGGCTACGATCGCCGTTATGGCGATATTGTCCGAGGATTCCCGATTGGTATGATACGATATTAAGATTAAGAATGACCTGTATTATCGACCATGCGATACATTCTAGAAATAATGTACATTGAGCAACTTGTATTGTACCAAAGTTTTGTAAACAAAGTTATCAGCATTTTTCAATTGTAAAATAAGCCAACGTGTTAATGCCTACAAGTATTAATCATGATGTGAAAATAGTCCGGATATAAGAAGTATATTTTGATTGAAAAACACTGCGTTGAATACGACATGAAAGAAGCCAGACAATATAAGCCTTTATATTAATACATAGTGCCATTTTATATTATGCTATTCTGTTTCTTTTAAACCCCATAGCCAAATTTCATTATATTAATTAATATAATTTCTAAAGACATGTAAAGTTCTGCGTTAGTTTAAACTTTTCCCGGATATTGTTGTATGTGTGTCGCTTTCTAACACTACAGTTTGATACGTTTATCCAACATAACAAGTTTTAAATATTGTCCTTGTTGTAGGGAAACTGACATCTGTAGACCAGGCTTAGGAATTATATATGAATAATTATTTTTAGCGAAAAGAGTAACCTGAAGACAAGGCATTGTTTGATCAGTTTTCAACTCTATGGTAAGATGACCTTCATTCAAGATAGGTATGAAATTAATAAACCAGAATTGTGCATTGGCTAATAATACAAAAATCACCTTAAACATTGGTAGTCTGGTTCCCAGACTAAAACATTAGATGCATATCATTTGAACTGCAATATGAATATATTGTAAATAACATGTAAATTACAATAAATTAAAAACTGCCATGATACAAAAAATCCTCTAAACTTTACATCGAAACGTTTCTCCTTAGTTTACGAAGCAGTATAGCATTAATCACATGTCTCTACATTTAATAGGATCTATTGTGTACATGCCGTAGCGGCCACACTAAATACTACATAAACAGGTTAGATTGCACTTTACCGGTACGCAGTTGTTTACCACTATCGACATAGCAGGGGGTTTTGGGGGCGGTAGCCCGAGATACTAAGGAAATATATAGGTGTTGGAAATATATCTGTCTTTGATTTACTATAATCCATATTTGCGTTTATTAGTATAAATATGTTTCTTTGTAGTTTGTTTTGTTAATTTTTTATATAACGTTCTGTTTTTCTGCAAAAAAATTCATATCACTATGATGCTTGCAATATTGAGTCTTTTATGTTTACATTCTACTAACATCTGTACACATTATAACACATTATCTTTTATTTCATTCCAACATTATGTTAATAGTATTTCAGTGGCGAATATGTTTTCTTTTCCTGTTAAAACTAATGTATTACTCGTACTCTTTTTAAAGATATTTCTTGTTAATGATATCGTTATTTTAAAACTAATAACAACATAGATCGTTTCTTGGAAATCAATAAAAATAAAACATGCATGCCCCCAATATGGGCTTTCCGTTGTAGTGACAGCCATTGTGTGAATATGTTTTTTGTCACTGTGGCCTTGACCTTTGACCTAGTGACCTGAAAATCAATAGGGGTCATCTGCCAGTCATGATCAATGTACCTATGAAGTTTCATGATCCTAGCCATAAGCTTTCTTTAGTTATCATCCGGAAACCATTTTACTATTTCGGGTCACCGTGACCTTGAACTTGGACCTAGTGACCTGAAAATTAATAGGGGTCATCTGCAAGTCATGATCAATCTAGCTATCAAGTTTCATGATCCTAGGAATAAGCGTTCTTCAGTAATCATCCGGAAACCATTTTACTATTTCGGGTCACCTTGAACTTGACCTTTGACCAAGTGACCTCAAAAGCGATAGGGGTCATCTGCGAGTCATGAACAATGTACCTATGAAGTTTCATGATCCATTAGCGTTCTTGAGTTATCATCCGGAAACCATTTTACTATTTCGGGTCACCATGACATTGACCTTTGACCTAGTGACCTCAAAATCAATAGGGGTCATCTGCCATTCATGATCAATGTACCTATGAAGTTTTATGATCTTAGCCATTAGCGTTCTTGAGTTATAATTCGGAAACCATTTTACTATTTCAGGTCACCGTGACCTTGACCTTTGATATAGTGACCTGAAAATCAATAGGGGTCATCTGCGAGTCATGATCAATCTACCTATGAAGTTTCATGATCCTAGGCATAAGCGTTCTTGAGTTATCATCCGGAAACCATTTTACTATTTCGGGTCACCGTGACCTTGACCTTTGACCTAGTGACCTGAACTCAAAAGGGGTCATCTGCCAGCCATTAGCAATCTACCTACGAAGTTTCATGATCCTAGGCCTAAGCGTTCCTGAGTTATCATCCGGAAACCATTTTACTATTTCGGGTCACCGTGACCTTGACCTTTGACCTAGTGACCTCAAAAGCAATAGGGGTCATCTGCGAGTCATGATCAATGTACCTATAAAGTTTCATGATCCTAGGCCCAAGTGTTCTTGAGTTATCATCCGGAAACCACCTGGTGGACGGACCGTCAGACAGACCGACCGACAGACCGACATGTGCAAAGCAATATACCCCCTCTTCTCGAAGGGGGGCATAATAAGGTTATAATGCTTTAGAATGTTTTTACTTTTCCAACATTCAGAATATTTAGTTTATATTCAAATAATTGTGGGACTGATTTGCAAGCATCGAATCAATAACTCACTAACTCAGAAATAGGTGGATCACTGGGAAAGAAAAGTGTTTACTCTTACAATTCTACCTTAAAAACTCATAAGTCAAAACTACATGAAAATGAGAACATGAAAATCTTCATCAGTAATATTCCAACAATAACAATAGGATGGTTTATTTGTACTGAACAGCCTCCAGCCTCATCAAATTCATTGTGGGATTTTATAGCACAACTATTAGTTAAATACTTTTGTCATATTAATTATAATCTAGATATTAGGGTAGCTAAAAATATCATTACAATTTGATAGAAGTTATACAAAAAACAAGAGGGCCTGAAAAGCCCCAAGTCGCTCACCTGAGATAACAATATATTATTGGGACAAATCTTCAGACCAAGTTTCACAAAGATCGGAAAATAAATGTGGCCTCTAGAGTGTTAACAATATTTTACTATAGCCAAATAAGGAAAAATGCCCCGCCCTTTGGAGGCCATGTTTTTCAGCCAACCAGCATCATTTTTAAACTCGTTCAAGATATTATTGGGATAAATCTTATGACCAAGTTTCATGAAGATCGGACAGTAAATGTGGCCTCTAAAGTGTTAACAAGATTTTACTATAGCCATATAAGGGAAAATGCCCCGCCCCTTGGAAGCCATTTTATTCAAGAAAACAAATATTTTCCAACTCATCAAAGATATCATTGAGACCAATCTTTTGACCAAATTTCATGAAGATTGGAAAATGTGACCTCTAGAGAGTTAACAAGGTTTTAATATAGCCATATATAGCTATATAAGAAAAAATGCCCCGCCCCTTGTGGCCATTTTTTTTAAGCAACCAAAACCATTTTCGAACTCATCCAAGATATTATTGGGACAAATCTTCTGACCAAGTTTCATGATGATCGGAAAATAAATGTGACCTCTAGAGTGTTAACAAGGTTTTACTATTATAGCCATATAAGGAAAATAGCCCCGCACCCGTGGTGGCCATGTTTTTCAACCAACTGGCATCATTTTTTAACTCGTCCAAGATATTATTAGGACAAATCGTCTGACCAAGTTTCATGAAGATCGGACTATAAATGTGGCCTCTAGAGTGTTAACAAGATTTTATTATACCCTTGTATAGCCATATAAGGAAAAATGCCTCGCCACTTGGCGACCATGTTTTTCATGCAAACGTAACCATTTTCGAACTCATCCAAGATATCATTAAGACAAATCGTCTGACCATATTTCATCAAGATTGGACAATAAATGTGGCCCCTAGAGTGTTAACAAGGTTTTACTGTAGTCATATGAGGAAAAAAGCCCCGCCTCCTGGCGGCCATGTTTTTCAACCAACAGGCATCATTTTCGAACTTATCCAAGATATTATTGGGATGAATCTCCTGACCAATTTTCATTAAGATTGGACAATAAATGTGGCCCTTGTAGTGTTAACAAGATTTTACTTTAGCTATATATAGCCATATAAGGAAAAATGCCTCGCCCATTGGCAGCTTTGGTTTTCAAGCAAAGGTTACCATTTTAAACTCATCCAAGATATCAGTGGGAAAAATCTTCTGAGCAAGTTTCATGAAGATCGGAAAATAAATGTGGCCTCTACAGTGTTAACAAGGTTTGACTCTAGCCATATCAGGAAAAATGCCCCGCCCCCTGGCGGCCATGTTTTTCAACTCACTGGCATCATTTTCGAACTCGTCCAAGATATTATTGGGATGAATCTGCTGACCAAGTTTTATGAAGATCAGACAATAAATGTGGCCCCATCGAGTGTTTACAAGATTTTACTATCGCCATAAATTGCCATATAAGGAAAAATACCCCGCCCCTTGGCCGCAATGTTTTTCAAGCAAACGTAAACATTTTTGAACTCATCCATGATATCATTGAAACCAATCTTCTGACCAAATTTCATGAAGATTGGACAATAAATGTGTCCTCTTGAGAGTTAAGAAGGCAAATGTTGACGCCGCACAACGCACAACGGATGACGGACAAAAAGCGCTCATAAAAGCCACTTATGCTTATTTTGATGATAAATGTGTTTCAGAATTGTGTAAAAACACAAACGTACAATGTACACCATCTTTAGTTTAAACCTAATTATTTAAGCTCGATTGCATCGAAAGCCTGGGGCTTATATTAACGCTCTCTAGTCCGTTTCCTGGGACCATCTTTGACAAAAGCATGGGAGTCAGTAAATCAACACTTATTGGCCTTTCTTGAAAAAGCTGAGATAAGTAAACTTGACTTTTCAGAGACAGGACATTTAGTAATGATGGCCAATTGGACCTGAAAATGCGTAAAACGTGTGCGTATCTGGTACTGCTCTTATCCTCTTATTCCACCTTTATTCTTGGTAAAAGATGGGAAAGGCGGAGCTATGCACGTGCTTTTATATAATTTGAGAATCGCCCTTGAAAAACAAAAACACGATTGGTTAAGCATGTCACTCGCTTAACAAAGGAAGCCAAATTAATATGCTTGAAAGGTGTTATTTTTGTTTTATTGGCAATTCGTGGATTTCATTGATGAGATCAAACTGTAAATTCACAAATCTAGTTTTCATGAGGTAGTCATGCCCACGCCTTTTTGTTTACAATTTTAATGTTAAACAAAATGTCTGCTAACAATTAAATTATGATAAAATTATCAAAATAGAAAATCGTAAAGTTGCAAATGTTTTTCATTTCGTAGAAACAAGTTTAGTATTCATGAGTTTGACTTTACCACTTTCGTTCGGCATTAACAATTGACGTTCTTTAATCCCTGGAATCGCATCCGTATTTTCCTCATCATTGTTCTTCACAGCTTCTTCTTTAGTTATTGCATGTAGTTCAGTCATAATTGAGATTCTGCAAACACAACATCATTATCTGGGTGAATCAGTAAATATAAACTGCAAAAAATTGTGTCATTTTGTATAGCTTTCTTTAAAGGAACATAGCCTAACTACCTAGTTTTCAAAAAGAGGCCACCCAAATTTGATACGTTTACTGGTTTTGCTTTTGAACATAACATTTCTTCTGCTACACAATAAACACAGTTGTACACTTTCAGGACAACTTAAGATGTATTTAATAGGTTGCTATCATTACACTTGATTTAAAATAACACTCCCAGAACTATATTCATACATTTGTATGTCAACAACAATACTCTTCTCAAAGATATATCATGCAGTGATTTTTTTCCTTCTTTGAACGGGTCCAGAAAACGGACCCGTTCCCAATGACCTAAGGATACCGTTCCCAAAGCCAAAATGAACCGTACCCTTCCAAATTTCCGAAAAAACAAACAAAAAAAACCAAATCAAAATTGAGTAAACAATCCCCGAAAACGCCAACTTGACGTATTTCGAAACCGTTTTAATTCGCGGCTGATTTGACTTCTTAATCATTGACTGGTTTAAACATTAAACGTTACATTTGTAAATTAAATACGTGTATGTTATTACGAAATAAAAAAATTCTTACGCTTCCGGCAATATTCGCCATGACTCAAAATAGAAAGCATACAGAAAGAAATTAAAGCCTAGTGAAGTCAAATGCAAATATCTAGAGTGTTAACAAGATTGTACTATATAGTCATATATAGCCATGTACGGAAAAATGCCCCGCCCCTTGGCAGCCATGCTTTTCAAGCAAAGGTTACCATTTCTGAACTCATCCAAGATATCAGTGGGACCAATCTTCTGAGCAAGTTTCATGAAGATCGGAAAATAAATGTGGCCTCTAGAGTGTTAACAAGGTTTTACTATAGCCATATAAGGAAAAATGCCCCGCGCCCTGGCGGCCATGTTTTTCAACCTACGATATCATTTTCGAAGTCGTCCAAGATATTATTGGGAGGACTCTTCTGACCAAGTTTGATAAGGATCGGACAAAAAATGTGGCCTCTATAGTGTTAAAAAGATTTTGCTATAGCCATATATAGCCATATAAGGAAAAATGCCCCACCCTTGGCAGCCATGTTTTTCAAGCAAACGTAACCATTGTCAATCTCATCCAAGATGTCATTGAAACCAATCTTATGACAAAATTTCATGAAGATTGGACAATAAATGTTGCCTCTAGAGAGTGAACAAGGCAAATGTTGACGTCGAACCACGGACGACTGACAACGGACGACAGACAAAAGGCGATCACAAAAGCTCTCCATGAGCACGTTGTGCTCAGCTTTGCTAATGAAAAACCCTGAAATCGTTAAGCGATTTTGGCTTCGTAAAAAGTTTTGCGTCTGTTTCATCCACCCATTTCCCTCAGTACACTGCAACACATTTTTTCGAAGAGGACAGTAGCCAGATGCAGATTGACAACGAGTTAGTTCTGCTATTTGATAATAAATTATTTAATACTGAGAATGTGTTACGGTTAGTTATAACTAGCAGGGCTTTTTGTTCTTGATTTGGGGAATGGGCAACGTTTGTGCAAGACTGTGAATAAAAGTTTATGTTGCTTTCCTGTGTCATTTAAAGCAAACAAAAGTTAAGCAAAGTCATTAAAATACCATTCTTCAATAGGTACAATTCACTTGGACTGTAACGATACATTCGAATATTCGAATTACTCGAATACGGCTGTGGACGAATAGTATTCGTTATTCGCCACCTCCCGAACCGAATATTTGACGAATACAAACAACGTGGTTTCGAGTTTGAAAATTTATGTTTACCCGGTAATCATCTTATCTTACCATACAAATGAATGTTCATACAATAAACCCCTATATTTAAAGGTTTTACTCCTAATCCTGGCGTTTTTCACCATGTTTACCCCACCCTCTATGTTACACAGTAAGATTATCAACAAAAAAGCGGGCATCGGTTGAATATTTACGACATTGAATTCAAAAATCTTTCGATGGTTGTTAAATGCAGTAGTGTTTTTTTTCCTTCTTTGGACGGGTCCGGTAAACGGACCCGTTCCCAATGACTTACAGAGCCGTTCCCAAAATGAACAAGACCCGTCCCAAATTCCCAATTTCTGAAAACAATACAAAAATCCCAATCAAAATAGAGTAAACAATCCTGGAAAACGACTTCAGCTTCTATGGCCTTTTTTAAAGAGATAAGCGAAATTCATTTCGCTCTCATTTTAAAGTAAATCCGCAAACAATACCTGTAAAGCAACCTCCAATTTAAATTCCAGCAAACGCAACATATTTCCTCACACTAGATTAAAATACAAATGAATAATCCAATCATGTCAAATCTCCGATTGTTTTCACACATTGCGTCCTCTATGGAGCAAATGTATTTATTCGTGCCAAGCCTGGAATATTACACAATGATGGGACAGTAACCTGTTTTTCTGTTTATCATACCACATGTTCCTAAAAATCTGCAAAACAATCCATTTCTTTATATTTTATATGTACGGATCCCCGCTGATTTTGCTGATCCGGCTTTTACACGTTGACATACATGTAGAAACGGCGTTCGAAAAGACAACACGAATAATCGCTTATTTTAAACATCGTAAAGAGAAAAAGAGTTGTTTGCATTAAGAATGGGAAGAGTATAACCGCTTTAATTATTAACGTCTTGAATTGGAGATCAGGAATAGACTGCAGCGACAAATTTAATCTAAGAACACACTTCACCAAATAGTTTGGAGACGCCATTTTGGAGATGTGTATTGAAATTGACATTTTGGTGATGGTGTCAATAATGACATAAGCGTGTTAAATCGTTTGTTTAAATAGTTGAGGATAAGCATACAGTTATCATTTGTCTTGACTTTCTGTGCAAAATTTGCAAGTGCAAAGACTATATCGATATTTAAGATTTTTTGCTCCATTGATGACGTCATTTAACTTATGCAGTGCGGGCTGTTGTGATTTTTTAAAAATAAACGTTTCTGTGATTTATGACTTTAAACTAGAATAAAATATGTACGTTCTTGGTATAAAATTGTTTGTTCTGTTGAACCAGACTCATGTTGATAGAAATTGTTGACTATATTGAAAATCCCACGTAACTTCAAACATTGACTGATACAAGAACTTCCTGTTGACCATGATATAAAAATATATCAGGCAACGTTATATCAGGCAGATATCAATGCGGTGGTATGATAAAGTACTGCATGTTGCCGGTAACGTAGTATTGGTCAATGCCTTTTGGCAATTTGCTTACTGCTGAGAGTGTTACAAGTTTACAGTTTAAACTACTTGAAATCGGCCCCAACATCAAAGACCTTTGATGTCTTCCGACAGCATTGACTGATTGCAGATTATTTTGAGGGATCGGTTTAATTGATGTCATTTGGGAACAATGTGGCGAGTGTCATTGTTTTAAAGATATGTTTTGTTGTTTCTACGGGAATTTCATAAAAGGGTAATTATAAAGTTTTATTTAGAAGACATAATTAATATTAAATGTATAATACCAAAAATATCCCCCCTCCCAAAAATATTTTTATTTTACTTGTTGGATGGATGGGTAGTGTATGTAAATACAATTTCTATTAAGCACTTTCACGCACAATGAATGCCGTAAGAGGGTTGTTTAATGTGCTGTTTACTTCATACTAGTGTGTTGATTCATTATCATCAATGCACATCTTGTATTCCGAATGGCATGGGTACCGGACCCATTCCCAAAAGGGTGAAAAAAATCACTGTTAAATGTTTATCTAGGTAAATACGGGTGATTGGATGCACAAACATACTAACAAAGGATTAGCAGATGGAATTTCATTTTTGTTTATCTTTATGACAATGATTGTGCAACTTATCAACTAAAAAAATGTAAATGGGTACTGTCACTTATATGTCAACAGTTGACTCTTAATTGTTCTACACAAAGATTTAATTGGTACTTGTCATGTTTTCTCAAGTTTCAAAAGTGTGTTCAAAGTTTAAGCAGTGCTAGTCAGTGTTTTGTTATTTCACAGTGTTATATTTCATTTTTTCGGTATGCAATGATACTCAATTAATCAAATTGACAAATACTCATAGTTGCATACTATATAATGTCATGTCAAGTTGTCTGTATTACTTTTGTTCATTTAAATTCATATTCGCGAATAAATATTCGTATACGCCACCCTGTATTCGTGATACGTATCGTATTCGTCTCCTAGTGTATTCGTTACAGCCCTACAATTCACAACTAGATTTTTTTCACAATTTGAATCTTTCGTGACGCGTTTTTCCCCAATTTGTGATTTTACGACGCGAAAAATTCCCAATGGTATGGGTACTGGACCCGTTCCAAATTGGGTGAAAAAAATCACTGATTATGTTTCAGTTGGACCCTATATTCAACTATATACATGAAAGCACATTATACTTCGGTTTTAAAACTCAAAAGTAAAACGCTCATTTTATGAGCATAGATGGCCGAGTGGTTTAAGTGAAAGACTTTTAATCCAGGGGTTAGTGGCTCAATTCCAGTCTAGGGTCACTTGTTTTTTTCTTTCTTAAATTTTATTCTTGTTTTTTACTGGAGCTTTTTAGATCTAATATGTTTACATTTATCAACAATACTATTGCCAAGCAATATATGTCCCCTACCAGCTCCACCATTGTCAGAAATTCCACCATTGTCAGATTATTATTTTTTATTTGTTGCCATAGCAACCAGAATTTTTGATGTAGGAACAAAATGAAATTATTAATGACGTGCATAATCATTAATGTCCATATTGCTATCTATCCATGTTTCAAGTTTCATGAAAAAAATATGAAGAACTTTTAAAGTTATCGCAGGATCCAGAAAACCACCATTTTCAGCAGTATTTCGAGTCTATTTGTTGAAATAAAATGACGTGCATAATGTCCATATTGCCGTCTCTATCCATGTTTCAAGTTTTATGAAAAAATATGAAGAACTTAATTGTTTTATTTTTTTTTATTTTTTTAACAATTTGGGAAATTCCTCTATCAATTTTGGGGAAAAATGACCATATTTTCAATTGGGAAAAGCCGAAAATTCGGCTCCTGTTATATAAGGGTAAAAAGCCCTGTGCTTTAATTGGTTAAATCTTCACTTCTTTTAATATCCAAACAATAATTTTGCACTAAACATTACCTGACAAATTGCATACAAAAGCTTGGAGAATGTAAAGAATTCAACAAATTTAATATTTATAGTGTTTTTACACATACATTGTATTTTCTTCCATACAATCATAGCAGTTGTTTACTTGATTCATACAGTGAATGGTACACATAGTACATGTAGATTCTTGTTGAGTTGTTGGTTCTTTTTCAGTGGTTGTTCAGGGTTTTTTTTCCTTCTTTGAGACCCGCCGAAAATCGGCCCTTTTCCCTACCATTTTTTGTTCCCCTCAGCGGGTAAATTTTCTCCTTGATTTCATATTCCCCTTAATTTTTTTTTCAACCTTTGAATATGATAGTTAACCTGATCCAGTGTATAAAATAGAAAAATATTGCATAATCAAATTGTCTGTTTCCTTGAATTTGTTGTAAAAACAGTAAAGTATGCTTAATTCATTATTTAAGACCTTCCTTATTTTTCCCCTAAATCCGGCGATTCGTGTGATTTTTCCAAAAAAAAATCCGGCGTGTCGCACATTTTTCCCCTAAAAAAAGGCCAGGCCCTTTCCCCAAAATCAGATAAAAAAAACCCTGTTGTTATAGAGATCGCAAGAAATCATGTGACCGTATGTTCCCACTTAAAACATGAACATCATTAATTTGAAGACATGGTTCTCTGTAGGGTCACTTGCCATGATTTTATTTTAGAATATTTCCGGTTGCATGTGATATGACAGGGACAACTTTGTTGTTTAATAGTAAAAATTCACTCTTTTACTTGAAGGTTGGAGACTACATAAGACTGTGACAAATGGCGGGAAACCCTCATCAACTGGAGAGAACCTGGTAAATATATGGCCGTAAAACAGTGACTTTTGATTCTTGTCAAATTATTTCTTACATACCGTGACCTATCTTGTGTATTGCTTAAATCAATTCGGCTTGGAATGCTCTTCAAGAAAAGGTATTTTATTTTACTTGTTGGATGGATGGGTAGTGTATGTAAATACAATTTCTATTAAGCACTTTCACGCACAATGAATGCCGTAAGAGGGTTGTTTAATGTGCTGTTTACTTCATACTAGTGTGTTGATTCATTATCATCAATGCACATCTTGTATTCCGAATGGCATGGGTACCGGACCCATTCCCAAAAGGGTGAAAAAAATCACTGTTAAATGTTTATCTAGGTAAATACGGGTGATTGGATGCACAAACATACTAACAAAGGATTAGCAGATGGAATTTCATTTTTGTTTATCTTTATGACAATGATTGTGCAACTTATCAACTAAAAAAATGTAAATGGGTACTGTCACTTATATGTCAACAGTTGACTCTTAATTGTTCTACACAAAGATTTAATTGGTACTTGTCATGTTTTCTCAAGTTTCAAAAGTGTTTTCAAAGTTTAAGCAGTGCTAGTCAGTGTTTTGTTATTTCACAGTGTTATATTTCATTTTTTCGGTATGCAATGATACTCAATTAATCAAATTGACAAATACTCATAGTTGCATACTATATAATGTCATGTCAAGTTGTCTGTATTACTTTTGTTCATTTAAATTCATATTCGCGAATAAATATTCGTATACGCCACCCTGTATTCGTGATACGTATCGTATTCGTCTCCTAGTGTATTCGTTACAGCCCTACAATTCACAACTAGATTTTTTTCACAATTTGAATCTTTCGTGACGCGTTTTTCCCCAATTTGTGATTTTACGACGCGAAAAATTTCCAATGGTATGGGTACTGGACCCGTTCCCAATTGGGTGAAAAAAATCACTGATTATGTTTCAGTTGGACCCTATATTCAACTATATACATGAAAGCACATTATACTTCGGTTTTAAAACTCAAAAGTAAAACGCTCATTTTATGAGCATAGATGGCCGAGTGGTTTAAGTGAAAGACTTTTAATCCAGGGGTTAGTGGCTCAATTCCAGTCTAGGGTTACTTGTTTTTTTCTTTCTTAAATTTTATTCTTGTTTTTTACTGGAGCTTTTTAGATCTAATATGTTTACATTTATCAACAATACTATTGCCAAGCAATATATGTCCCCTACCAGCTCCACCATTGTCAGAAATTCCACCATTGTCAGATTATTATTTTTTATTTGTTGCCATAGCAACCAGAATTTTTGATGTAGGAACAAAATGAAATTATTAATGACGTGCATAATCATTAATGTCCATATTGCTATCTATCCATGTTTCAAGTTTCATGAAAAAAATATGAAGAACTTTAAAAGTTATCGCAGGATCCAGAAAACCACCATTTTCAGCAGTATTTCGAGTCTATTTGTTGAAATGAAATGACGTGCATAATGTCCATATTGCCGTCTCTATCCATGTTTCAAGTTTTATGAAAAAATATGAAGAACTTAATTTTTTTATTTTTTTTTATTTTTTTAACAATTTGGGAAATTCCTCTATCAATTTTGGGGAAAAATGACCATATTTTCAATTGGGAAAAGCCGAAAATTCGGCTCCTGTTATATAAGGGTAAAAAGCCCTGTGCTTTAATTGGTTAAATCTTCACTTCTTTTAATATCCAAACAATAATTTTGCACTAAACATTACCTGACAAATTGCATACAAAAGCTTGGAGAATGTAAAGAATTCAACAAATTTAATATTTATAGTGTTTTTACACATACATTGTATTTTCTTCCATACAATCATAGCAGTTGTTTACTTGATTCATACAGTGAATGGTACACATAGTACATGTAGATTCTTGTTGAGTTGTTGGTTCTTTTTCAGTGGTTGTTCAGGGTTTTTTTTCCTTCTTTGAGACCCGCCGAAAATCGGCCCTTTTCCCTACCATTTTTTGTTCCCCTCAGCGGGTAAATTTTCTCCTTGATTTCATATTCCCCTTAATTTTTTTTTTCAACCTTTAAATATGAAAGTTAACCTGATCCAGTGTATAAAATAGAAAAATATTGCATAATTAAATTTTCTGTTTCCTTGAATTTGTTTTAAAAACAGTAAAGTATGCTTAATTCATTATTTAAGACCTTCCTTATTTTTCCCCTAAATCCGGCGATTCGTGTGATTTTTCCAAAAAAAAATCCGGCGTGTCGCACATTTTTCCCCTCAAAAAAGGCCAGGCCCTTTCCCCAAAATCAGATAAAAAAACCCTGTTGTTATAGAGATCGCAAGAAATCATGTGACCGTATGTTCCCACTTAAAACATGAATATCATTAATTTGAAGACATGGTTCTCTGTAGGGTCACTTGCCATGATTTTATTTTAGAATATTTCCGGTTGCATGTGATATGACAGGGACAACTTTGTTGTTTAATAGTAAAAATTCACTCTTTTACTTGAAGGTTGGAGACTACATAAGACTGTGACAAATGGCGGGAAACCCTCATCAACTGGAGAGAACCTGGTAAATATATGGCCGTAAAACAGTGACTTTTGATTCTTGTCAAATTATTTCTTACATACCGTGACCTATCTTGTGTATTGCTTAAATCAATTCGGCTTGGAATGCTCTTCAAGAAAAGGTATCCTTTGAGTGCCAAATTGCGACGCATGCAAGCAGTTTGTTGAAGTTTTGTTGCTCAATATAGGCATTTATGTAATTAATTTTGTATTTCATTACACATTTACCTTTTATTTACACATTTTAAATTCAATTGGTTGTGTAATCAACAAAAATTCGTTGAACAACGAAATGGCCCAAGTCTATGTAAAGGCGGCCATATTTGTTGAGAGGGACCTAAAACGACGCATCTGATTGGTTACACGATTGCAATGTAAATATCACTCGTGTGGAAACTGAATGCATAAAATTTTAACTCATGATTATTGTACTTAAATTTGAATCACTGTAAAAGCATTATGAACCTGAAATTAATTAAATCAATTAAGGTTTTTAAATTTGGGATGCCACACTTTCTGGCAGTGGTTAATAGGGGACCCTGTCAGCAACCCCTTGTCATAAGCTGTGTTTATGGAAGTAGGTGAATATAACATGTACTTCTTATGTGGGACCTACAATAATAATTCATAAAGTAAATGAAAATAAGGAATAAACATAATATGCCATTACCAACATAAACACTTGCTACATGTAGTTAAAATTGTATTACAGCATAACCAAAAACATATCCAGACTTCAAATCAAAGTTTACGCGTACACCTTTTTCATAGTGAAAATTAATCTATATAAACGATGTTTTGTCAAATGGCATTCATGTGACTTATGAATGAAATAGTGAACTTTTGCAGACGAAACCGATGCATTATCCCACGGTCTTTTTTTATTATTCAATATATAACATATAATGTAAACATGTGCATAAGCACAAGCATAAGCAAGAACAAAGTTATAACATGCAGCAATGATAATGTTAAACATATTATACAATATATGCTCATATTTATATATTTTTGTACCTTGTGTTTTTCTTCAAATTTAAAGGTTGTTGGTTTGTGGGGTTTTTGCTTTGTATGTTTGTGATAAATGTCTTTTTAATATATAATAATTAAACTATATATGAGTTGCATAAAGTGGGGTAAATAACCAACTGGACTAGATTATGTAAATTTAATATGTTTCCATTTTTGTTCAAAAATGTTAAGTGTATCGTTGTTGAGGGTTATTTCTTTTTCAATTTGGATCTTTAGTTTTAAATAATTTATAAAACAGTTCAAAGTCGGTTTTTGTTTGTTATATTTCATGCTGAATATGAAATATTTCATTAATATAATAATGTGGTTAACAGTGTTATTAATTTCTGGTATTTTAAAAGTATTTGCACCGAAACTGATATTTAAGAAAGACAGTTTTATTCGTAATTGTTGTTTCTCTAGAAAAGTTGTCAATTGATTCCATAGAGATTGAATATGTTTACACTACCAGAAAAGGTGTTCTATTGTTTCAATATGTTCACTACACATATCGCATAGATATGTGTTGGAAAGGTTGCACTTAAAAAGATATTTATTTGTAGCTATGAGTCCATGGATATATTTATATTGAAAATTTATCAGTGTGCTATCTATAGTTGTTTTATACTGTATGATAAATATTTGTTTCCAATATAAAAAAAATCTCCAAGAAGGTTTTGCCATTTGGTTTGAGCTTTGGAGATTTCGGCAGGGTTTTTAATTTGAAGTGTGTAAAATATTTTGTTCGTTTTGGTTTGTTTTGCAGTTATGTTTTCTACGAATGTTTTTTGAGTACATGGTGTGTTATTTGTATTGGTAGCAGCTTTAATATGAATGGGTATACTTTTGATCAATGTGTAGTACATCAGGAAATTACTTGTAGGTATTCCGTATATGTAGCATATGTTTTCAAAAGAATATAAGTCGTTTATTCTGTAGTCGTACAATTGATCTACATATTTTATGTTTTGTTCAAACCAATGTTTATAGAAAAACGTTTTATTGTTTGTAGTTATATCTTTATTGTTCCATAAAATAATTTTATTTTGGTTTCTAAATTATGAGTAACTTTACACCATGCCGATAGAACATTCGATAGAAATATGTTTTGGGTTCCAATTTCATCTAAAACATTTTTGTCAATATTACATTCAAAAAGTAAGAAGTCACCATATTTTTTCAAGATTTTCTGATAGAATAATTTCCATTTACTCGTATTGGTATTATCAAGGTATCTTTTTACCCAGCCGCATTTGATTGCATTCAAGAATGAGTCAATGTCATTGATACCTCAATTTTCAACAGATTGATAACTGAGTTCGTTTAATTTTATCAGGTTTACCGTCCCATATAAAATTAAATATTTCTGATTTTATATCTACAATAATATAATTTGGTGGGTTTGGGAGAACTGTTAGTGTGTAAATTAATTTAGGGAGCGCAAACGTTTTCAACACGGTGTTTTTTCCGATTAGTGTTAGTTTACGATGCTGCCATGATTTTAAACAATTTTTAAATTTTTGTAATTAAGGCAATATGTTTTTTAAAATTGTTTCATTTTCATTGTTTGTAAAGGTTATTCCTAACGTTGTTGCTTCATCTGATGTCCAATTAAATTTCATTTCTTTTTTAAGATGAATATTATTTTGTTTAAATTTACCTACTCGTAGCACAGTGCATTAACTTTTGTTTAGTTTAAGACGCGATGTCGTACCGAAAAGGGTAAGCGACTGTATAAGGTTATGAAATGAGTCACTATTGTCATTTAAGATATAATTTGCATCATCAGCAAATAGGGACTGTTTAATTTCGTCGTCAGGTTCTAATGATATGCCTTTTATATGTTCATTTGATTGGATGTGATGTAATAGATACTCGATGCATATAATAAATAGCGATGATGAGAGAGGACATCCTTGTCTTACCCCTCGTTCGATGTTAAAACTGTTTGAGAAGAAGCCATTGTTAATGATTATACTGTTAATATCGGTGTAGAACAGTTTGACCCATTGAATGAGACTTTCACCAAAGTTAATATTTTCTAGGCAAGAGAACATAAATGAATGATCAAGTGAATCGAATGCCTTTTCAAAGTCTGCAAAGAATATTAGACCAGAAATATTTGAATTGTTAAAATAGTTTATGCATTCTTGTATAAGACGAACGTTTTCACCAATGTAACATCCTTTTATGAAACCAGATTGAGATCTTGAAATGATTGATGGCAATATTTTTTTAATTCTGTTTGCTATACTTTTAGTTGCTATTTTATAATCGTTGTTCAATAAGCTTATCGGGCGCCAGTTTGACAAGGAGTCTAAGTTTTTTCCGGGTTTTGAAATGAGTGATATTATACTTTGTTTTTGAAGCGCAGTAAAACTTCCGCTGTTAAATGAATAATTTAGTGAATTAGTTAAATGTGTTTTAAAGGGATCTTTTCACGCTTTGGTAAATTGTCAAAATTGAAAAAAGTTGTTTCAGATTCGTAAGTTTTCGTTTTAGTTATGATATTTGTGAGGAAACAGTAATGCTGAACATTAACCATGCTCTAATATAGCCATTATATGCATCTTTTGACGATTTTAAAACCTAAAAATTATAAAGCGTTGCAACGCGAAACGATTGAATAATTTGGAGAGTTCTGTTTTTGTCGTTAAATTTTGTGAAACTACGAAGATTGCTTATATAAGGTATAAAATACGACAAGAATGTGTACTCGGCGGAATAGCTCAGTAGGCTAAAGCGTTTTTACTTCAGGACTCTGGCAGGACTCCAGGGGTCACTGGTTCGAAACCTGCTCCGGGCAATGTTCTTTTCCTTTTTTTAAATTTTTTCTTGATTTTTTACTGGAGCTTTTACGATCCAATGTTTACATTTATCGATATAAAGCATTTAATGAATAAGTTAAAAAAATGCCAAAATCTGTGAAAAGGCCCCTTTAATATCGTTCCAGAATATTATATAAAACTCGATAGTGATGCCATCAGATCCCGGGCTTTACTTTATTTTGCATGTCTTTAAGAGCTAATCCACATTCATATTCAGTCAGTAATCCGTTGCATAATTGTTTTCCTCTTCATTTAATGCATGATGTGTTTTTTGAAAGAGGGTGTTATTTTCGAAATTCTTTCGTTTGTAGAGGTTTTCAAAAAATAGACGTTGTTCTTCTAGTATTTGATTTCTGTTTGTTATGTCTTTGCCGTCGACTACTAGTTTGTGTACCGTTTTTTGTTCGCTTCTACGTTGTTCAATATTTGCAAAGTATATTGTATTTTTTTCATTGTGTTCAACATGCTATGCCCGCGCTCGAAGAATTATGCCATTGAGGTGTGTATGATGGATTCCTTCTAATATTTGTTTTTGTTTGCAGCAATTTCATCTTCAATGGCGGTGGTATCATTTTTGTTTGGTTCATGCAATTGTTTTTCAAGTGTTTCAATGATTTTTATGGTTTCAGTTTCAAGTTTGTGTGTTTCTTTTTGTTTAAATGGCGTGTATCTTATTGTTGTGTTACGTATATTACCTTTAATTATTTCCCATAAGGTGTTAGGGTTTGCATCTTTGTTATCTTGAACTGTATTGGTTATTTCCTGTTTTATTTGCGTTTGGTATTGTTGATCTAATAAGATGCTATTATTAAGTTTAAAGTATCCTGTTCCTCTTTCAGGTTGTATTTTATGAAGTTTAAGTTCAACTAGCGAGTGGTCAGTCATAAATCCTCGTTTCATGTTGCATGAGTCAATAATATTGCACAGTGACTCAGATATTAAAAAATAGTCTAGTCTGCAAAATATTGTTGGTTTTGTGTTTGAGTGCCATGTGAATTTGCTCTCATTCGGATTAACTGTACGCCAGATGTCTATCAAATTGTAGTTTTCAATTATGTTATTCAGAATGTTTCTATTTTTTGAGTGAGTATACAGGTTTCCATTCCTTTTATCTAACAATGGGTTAAGAACAATATTGAAATCACCTCCGACTATAATGTTTTTATCTTGGTTATTTATTATAAAGGATTGTAATGTTTCGTAAAAATAGGATTCATTTATGTTAGGACCGTAAACGTTAATTAATGTTAATTGTGTTTCGTGTATTTTTATATCTATACTTGCTTGTCTATCAGTTATTATTTCGTTAAAGTTTTCAACTGTGATCCCTATAATATTTTTAATCAGAAAGGCAATGCCTTGTTTATTAGTATGTTGTTCACTGAGATAAATGTCTCCATCCCATTCATCTTTTATGGTTTGTGCTAAAGTATGTGTTAAGTGACATTCTTGTAAAAGGCATATGCTATATTTTTTTCCATCTAACCATTTGAAGATTTTTATGCGTTTGTTTTTAATGTTTAGGCCTTTTACATTCAACGTACAAATTTTAATACTCATATAAAAGATGGTTGAGTACATGATAATTTTTAGAGTGTCTGTCCAGTTGTTTTTTATTAGTAGACATAGGTCAATGAAAGTTTTATATGTTTTGGTGTTTGATGTAAAAGTGATGTGTATGTACAAATATAGTAAACATTTCATCTTGACATATACAATAGAATAAAGGGAAAGAAAAAAACACTAGCAAAAAAGAAGAAAATAAACAAAAACAACAAACAATTGAAACAAAGAGATGCAAACATGGATAAAGGCATACGATAATGGTATGGGGTGTTATACAGTAATGATATATTCAGTTTACTGTTTAAATATCTAAGACGAGAGTGAATTATATAAAACGTTTACATATGATGTTATGAATCAAGAATCCACACACATACATACACACATACATTCATATACATACATATACATATATACACACTCGTACGCACATACACACACATAAACATATAAACAAATACACATATATATATATATATATATATATATATATATATATATATATATATATATATATATATATATATATATATATAAAACAATAAAATAAATTGCCTATAACAACACATCTCTTTTTGAAAAAGGCGAAATAAGAGCTTGATTTAACAACCATAATGTCAAAATATATAATTTATATAATACATTGTATATAAATAAATATATGCATTTACATTCGTTACGAATATGAAAAATTTGATAACAAATTTGCTGAAGTATGTTCATGTTTTATTCTAACATTCATGTTGGTTACTGATATAGACTCTCCGTTAAATAGAAAATCCCTTCAAAATGAAGAGGTATCTTCGGAGGATCTGTTTTCATAAAAAGTACAAAAACAAAGACAGCATCAAAGCCTCTAAGAAAACATCTCTTTCGAAAAGCGAAACATAAGAGATCGTTTCAACGGCCATAATTTATTATATATTGACAAATACGTTTATTATGCTTATTTGTGAATGTATAACTAAACATATGATATGCATAGGAAAAAATGCTATGGTTGTTGAAAGGGTTTATTGCAAAGTAAATTTTTCTTTGATTTGTAAGACACAAACACTTTTGTTAATTGGATACAAAAATGCGTGTATTATACTGTATTACACTATACGTAAGCCACGATAAGGATGACCTATAGATAATAAAATGATACGCTGGCTTTAACAAAAACGTCTATTTCAAAACATGAAAAAGGGAGATTGTTTTAAGTAATTTGAATGTCAATTTATTTAATAAACTTATCCATTTTAATAAATGTTTAATAATAAACCAGGCTACAGTGTTTAATTTATAAGCTTATATGTATAATGTGTATAAATATTTTTATAAATTTTACATTTCTCGATGCTAAGAAATAGTATTTTACTTAGAAGAGAAAGCAGCAAAATATATATATATATATATATTAGATTAGGCTACAGTATTTAATTTATTAACGCATATTTATATTGTTTATATAAATACATATATATTTATAAATTATACATTTCTCATTGCTAAGAGATAGCATTTTACTAAGAACGAAAACAACAAAAAAATACTATGTTTATGGCTGTTTCCATATGTAAGTAATCTTCCGATGATTAAAAGGATGCCTAGATATGATATGTTACACAATATTGAAGATATTATTAATTGTCAAATTTATATATATGTGTGTGAGTTATAAGACATGCCATTATCATATCAAGATAGTGTATGCTTATAAAAAACAAAACAAAAATATACAGCGACGTTAACCATATCCTCAGCGTATCTTTAGGTCTATTTTTTACGTTCAAGCATATTTACAGATTGTTTAGTTTTTATATTAGCGACGGTACAAAAGGTCATGCATGAGGTATTTTACACTCAACCATACTGACAGAGAACAAAACAATACGTGCGCATAGTGCCTTAGGCAAAAATCAAGGTGTTACCAAAGCGAGACTATTATTAATAGTGCAATACACTGTGGCAAGAAGAAAGTGTTCCAACGACAACAGGGTATTTATGCTCTACGTGGTGAGCTGTTTGGCCATGGCAAATTTATCCAGTGTTCGTATTCTTCAAATTTAACCATTTCAGTTTTGTTCATGTGGTTCTTGTATAGAATCTTCCCGTTATCCCACGGTCTTATTTACAAAGACAATTGGTGTAAAGTGTTCAGAAGTTTTGCATTAAGTAAAATACATAAAAATCCATCAATTGCAAGCCAATCAACCATATCTTACCTTTTAACCCGCAATTTTCCACATAACAAACAACAACTATAATAAACTGTGCGTAGTGTACCATGTGCTATTGTATGACGTCAACAGATGTCGCTTATGTATCAAACAGGCAAAACAAAAATCGCGTCGAATTAGGGCAGCGTCGATTCGGATCACTCGAGGATATGGTTATGAGGGTCTCTATGCGCAAAAGTTTGACATTATTTTTTCGTTTAAGTTATTGCTTTTATATAGTATTTCTAAAGGAAATCTTTAAGTATATTGTTACCTTTAAGTGAGTGGAAGGTCAGAATATACTAAATAGTTTCCCTATACAATTCAATGTAAAAGCGACAACTTTAAGCCAAAAATATGCAACATTTTCAACAAAGAGACCCCCATAACCACACCTTTTCTTAAAGACCATTCTAAGGGAAATCGTTTTATGCAATAATAAAGATATGTCATGTCAATGCAAGAAAGAACTTGACACAAATCAAAATCGACTGTTTTTGCAACTTTTTTTGGCCGTTTCTTTGTGGAATGTAACGTTTTTCATTGTATCATATTTCAGGGATTCAGTTGTGAATAACTATTCATCCCCTACCATTATCTCCGAAAGATAACACCCGAATAATAGTAAAAAGTGTAAAACATGCCTTCCTGTTAACATTGATATTTGTGTAATATCTGTACTGTAACCTGAATGGTTGCAATGAACTTCACGCATGAAATGACTCATAAGAACTTGCAAAGTTTCAGCTCGGCACGGAGTGTATATTGACAGGAGATGAATCGAGTTTTTGACCCTTACTGTAGTAAATTCAATCTTATGCAAAAACTATTCATCCGATTTTATTGGTTTATACGTTATCTTGTTGCTTATTAATTCTTCTTTCAAAAAAATATAACTTTTAATATATTCCCGTTGTTATTAATGGATTTATAGCGAGTTAAACACAAGAAATACACATTTTATGTTTTACCACCGCGCGTTTTAACGTGTTGTGGCTATCGATCTTTTACGATTAGCGTACAGCGAAGCGCCGAGGTTATACATTTTGATGTACCCACTCACGTCTTTTGTTAAATTATAGTTTCATTTCTCGGCCGATTTTGACAAATTATATATCTTTAGAAAGCTTACGTTACGTAGTAAACAGATATATCAATATATATTAAGTTTTTCTTCTGATTTCGACAGCCCGGCGAGTTATAACTTTAACTTTTGCAAATATCATACCGTTTTGGAGTTTTAGAATCTAGATTTACGGTTGACATGTTCGTACTTAATACCAATTTGTAGCGTTTACATTTGGAGTTCAGTTTTAAAAATTACATCTTGCTTAGGAGAATAGAATTCTGTATACGATAGAAAAAAAATTGTTTAAAAACGAAAGTAATTAAGGAATGAAGGCGGGAAAATGTAGCGCGCGTTCCTAACGCACTGAACTGATGCTACGGTCTTGGCGATTATGCTTTTGTTCAGAAAACGGCCATTGAATTTCTTTTGCCATCTTATTATATTTTTTATGGAATATATTGTAGTATTTTGTTCACGAAACATATCAATAAAGCTTATTATAAATGAATCTTAATAAATTAACGATTTCAGCTCTTGTTTATAACACAGAAAGGGTGTAAAATTTATGATGAAACAGCGTATATAGCGGACCCTCTCGATATTATTCGGCTTTGCATGCATACTTGAAATAAAATGGGTGTTAAAAACATTCATCGTTTGCTGTTTATTATCAACAAGGTAATTATGTATAATTATTTGAAATGTTATTTACCTTAAATTATCAATTTATTAAAGATTCTTGAAAATCACGGTCCGTGTTACGCGGGTCATTTCGTATTTTGCCAAAATCAGAAGAAAAATTTAATATATATTTATATATCTATCTGAAAACTACATTACGTAAGCTTTCTAATGATATATAATTTGTCAAAATCGGCCTAGAAATGAAACTTTGATTTAACAAAATACGTGAGTGGGTACATCAAATGTATAACATCGGCGCTTCGATAAAAGATCGACAGATACGACACGGTCACGTGACTTAGACACAACAAGATATTTGGCGTAACGGTCCCGTTTCATATCCGTGTAATCTAGAGTCCGTGAGCTCGGTAAGCTCAACCATCAAACATATGAAAATATCACTCACAACTATAAATTTAATATTATTAATCTTACCTTAAGTGATGGATAATCGATTTCGTCACGGTAGTCACTTAGATAATAGAAATAAATGAAAGCAATTGCAAACGATAGTGCTCAGTTAATTAGAGCTCCGTGGAAAGAATGCGAGAACGCTGTTTTCCAAATAGATTCATCACCCAAAGAGAAATTGCTCAAAGTAGTGCGGTGTAAACTCCGCCCGCAAAAGGAGATTATTTTCCGGTATGACTAGATATCGAAAACAGTACTGTTTTCGCGAAAACAGTAACATGTACCGAAAACAGTGTTTTATTATATGAAAACAGTGAATATTAAGACGAAAACATCGCTTTTTCCTATGCCTGGTTTAAAAAAGAATAGTAGTTCAAAGATGTTTCAGCATATATGTTAAATCGTTTGAATAAAATTTATTTTAATTTAAAAAAATCCACATTCAGTTTTTTTATATACGAAAACAGAAAAATGTACGCCCGAAAACATTGAACAAATATACGAAAACAGTATGTATTCAACATGTTAGTAAGAAATACATATCGATAATACATAACCAATACTATTTTATTCATTTGTAATGAAGTTTATTATTTCAAGAAACCAAAACCAGCATAGCAAATGGGTGACGATCGGATTCGTACGTTCATTGCATTAACGACCAAATATCACGTGCATGTAAAATACCACGCCGTAAATTCCAGATGACCGTATAGATCAGCAATATGGGCAAAAATATGCATGTTCATGTGTATATAATTATAACTAAAATCATTAATAAATTTAAATTTATAATGAGATTGCTTTAAAATAATTTTTACAAGAAAATGAACGGTCAATGCAGGTTGTATAAAAAACAACTGAAAAAGCATTAAACAAAACTTAACGTGTTTATTTTTTTGCCATTTTTTCCACTTTTATATATGTGCTAAATTGTCATTAAGTTAAGTAAATAAGTATTTTCCTGCTAAATCACATTCCATAATATTTCATGTAGCGCCAATAATAGCGGCATGTAAGTTCTGACTTCAATGAAGTTACATTTGTACATAATTTGATTTTATACAAAACTCATACTTCAAAGTGAATGTAGTGATCAAAATATTCATCCTTGTACGAAAATTCAAACTACAAAGATGAAACATGAAAACAATCTAATATTTATTGTAATATTTAAATAAAAGTGTATTCTTAATCGAGCCGAAAGATCAAGATTTACACTTCAAGAAAATAAACAATATCAAGGGTTTTAAGTATGCGACTGATGAATTCAGAACATTAAACAGTAACAAAACGCCACATGTATACTACATATACTAATGTGTTATACATATACTTTACATGAATGAAGTGTAACAGCAACATGCCTGTACCGTTCAACGTATCTTATCAATACTTTAATTAAAATGGTATGGCATCGACATTTATTATGGTATGATTTTATAAATACAGTCATCATTCACAACAAAAATGGCTTATATTAATGGATAAACATTATAATTGCTTCATATATGGAATAAATTGCTTCAACGTTTCAAATATGAGGCTACTAAATATTTTGCTAATCTTCTGGGGTGATATTTTACAAGGTTAACAAATTTATTACAGTCTCTCATGTTCATTAATTCATCACTTGTGAGAATTTCACTAAGATAACATAGTATTTTATGCTGGTATAAGGGACACTTCAATACAAAGTGCATTTCATCTTCAACTGAAGCAGTGTTACATAGTTTACAGAGTCTCTGTTCTGGCGCCTCACCAACATACCGCCCGGTTTCTATGCGGAGTGGCAGAATACCACATCTGAGCTGTGCGAGAAGAGACCGCTCATTTCGCTTTAAATTAAGATTAAGATACGATTTCTTTTCAAAGTCAGTCTTAAATTGGATGTACGTTCGTAATTCGGAAACCTGAGTTACTTGTAAGCGCCAATCAGTTTTATGAAGTTCAGTGATGGATTGTTTGGCTTCTTCTAGATTTATTGGTTCGCGGCTAGTGAACTTGTCATTCATTCCAATTTTTGTCATAATATCTTCACTTCACTACACCAACTATTTTGACAACGGATGTAGTCCATATTGAATACTTGTTTGGTGATTCTATTGTCATCGAGTAGCACGAGTCTATTCCACATTCTTAACATGTTTAACCATCTTCTATAGTTGGTCGGGATCCAGCCGATATCACCGGTAATTGCGAGTATGGGCGCAAATCTGTGTACGCCTAGATAGTATCTGATCGCACGATGCTGTACGTTGTCCATTGCTTGGTATTTCCTATAACCCCAAACGCCCGAACAGTAATCCATAATTGGAACAACGCAGGATTCAAACAATTTTTGGAATGTATTTAATCCGAATTCTTTAAGGTCTCGTAGTTTTACTATTATCTTGCCAAGAGCTCTTCCGGCGCTTTTTCCTAGAATTCCCGCATTTATTGAAAAGTCACCTCTGCAATGGAATGTCACGCTTAGATATTTGTAGCTATCCACCAGTTGTAAATTGTTTTCACCTATTTTAAATGAAACGTCGGTACATGCTGCACGGCTTCTGCGGAAGTGAATGCATTTCGATTTTTCTGTATTTATGAGCACGCGCCAACGTCTACACCAGTCACGTAACGTGTCTAGGATGCGTTGTAGGTCATCTTCTGCCTTTGCTATACAAACAATATCATCGGCATATAATAATGACACCTTTTTCCCGTCTAGTTCAAGGCTAATATCAAGGTCATTCACCTCTATTATGAGGTCATTGGCGAATATTGAAAACAGCGTCGGCGACGCCGTATCACCCTGCTTCACTCCGGTCTGGCACGTGAACCAGTCCGTTAACTTTTTATTGACGCGGACACTAGCCGTCGAATGTTGGTAAATGTTTTTAATTGACGTATATATTTTGCCATCAATGCCGTTTAGTAGCAGTTTGTAAAGAAGCATGTCAATGTCGATGAAGTCGAAGCATTTACGCAAGTCAATGAAAGCCGTAAATACCGTCGTATTATTACGTATGATGCCGTTAAGTGAAAAAACGTGGTCTTCGCATGAACGATTACGCCGGAACCCGTTCTGCTCGTCTTCAAGGATTTCATTTTCGTCCATATACCGTGTCAATCGTTTATTAATGAATCCGGTATAAAGCTTGCTCACACAGGATAGCAGACTTACTCCTCGGTAGTGCAAAGGAATCCGCGGATCAGATAACGGGTCTTTAAGGATAGGACAAATAATTGACTTTCTCCAAATATAGGGAATGATGCCAGTGTCGAAAATTAGTTGAAACAGTTCTTTCAGCGTAGCGATAATTGCGGGGCATTTTAGCACAAAGTATGGTATTTCATCAAAGCCGCAGGCGGAACGGGATTTAGCTATCATAACTAGGTCATTTATCTCATTTAACGTGATATTACCGTTAAAGGTTGCGTTCGGCGAGTACAAGTGGCCATTTATGTTGTTTTATATTAGTATTTTGTGAATTTTTGCTCGGTTATAAGTTTCACTATTAGATTCACTATTGTCCGTGCCGTTGTAAAAACTTTCAATGTCTCGCTTCCATTTTCCAAGAACTGCATCTTCGTCACGCACAACGTTACCATTATCATCGATAATTTCACAGGGGATTGTTTTATCACTTCGGGGGCAAAGCTTGTTAATCTTATCCCAAAACTCATTTGAGTTACTTGTCGATATAGATTCTATTTCATCCGCTTTTGCCTTTCTATACGCGCGTTCTGCTTGATGTAACTTTGTCGAAATTGTCCCGTGCATGTATTTATTCTTGTCTCAATGCCGTTTTGACTCGCTGAATATCGCTGCATCTTAAAAAATCACGTTCCCGTTGACGTAATAATTTCCACTGATCGGATAGAGTGTCATTCCAGTACGGTGTCCTGGTTTTATAGCGTTTACTAGTCGATCGCGATTCATATTTTGGTAAAGTTCTGTTCATTTCGTCGGTTATTGCTTCACATAGGTTGCTATATATGGTATCCATCTCGTTTTGTGTTTCTCGGCAAGTTTCAATTCTTGTGATACAGTCAGTAATTGCCAATCTCGCGATATCGCTATCCATGAAATCATCTGGAACGGTTCTCACTTTGTACCGTTGTCGTCTGACCTCCTGACTAGCAGACGAATGATGACCCTCATTGTTTGTATACACTGTGTGGAATTCCGTTATAATTGCTGAGTGATCAGGTAATCGTGATCTTTCGCCCAGTAGCCCTTGTAATCCGCAATTATCTACAATATCGTGCATTGGTATAACTTTAAAAGAAATTCACTTTGTGAATTGGTCGTGTGGAATACAAATATAATCTACTACCGCTCTACCTCGCCGGGAAATTGATGTCAAGTTATTATCATGATATCTACCATTTAAAACACAAAATTAAGCATAGTTTAAAAATTCAAGCAAATCATGACCATGTTGGTTTATCGACTTATCCAGCACGTTCCTAGGTGGGATATTGTCAAAATCACCAATTATATCCGACATTGAACCTATTCGAGCATTTAAATCTGCTGCTATTAATATTCCG
Organism: Dreissena polymorpha; assembly: GCF_020536995.1. Lineage (NCBI taxonomy): Eukaryota > Metazoa > Mollusca > Bivalvia > Myida > Dreissenidae > Dreissena > Dreissena polymorpha. The sequence goes on from NC_068359.1 coordinate 109,701,532, forward strand.
TCGCTTTCACTATTTATGTAAATTTGCGACAGCAAGTGAGCGTAAAACGTTTGGGCATCACGACCACGAGTTGAGTTTTCTGGTGGCAAATAACATGCAAATACAATGAAATCGTAATCTGTACTTTTATGAACAAATTTTACGCCCAGTATTTCATCCAGTGATTTGTCCTCGATAGAAATTTCATATTCTTCATACATCCATGATTTCCCTAACAGACCCACACCGCCCGACGGTTTTGGTGCATTAACATATATATCTTGTCTATTGTAACCAATCCACGTGTAACCTGGTACGTTTAATCCATTGTTTCCGCCTAGATGCGTTTCACATATTGATATAATATCACTATTCAGACCATTCACTAGATTAATACGTAAATCATTATTGCATGGCGTCCAGCCACATACGTTAAGATGGGCGAGACTTATAGATTTGGGTCGGGGTGCATCCTAGAGACCAGCGTCCTGTGCCTGGCCTATGTCAATCTGTATTGGCTTCTGGGTTGACTGTTGCTGTACGCGTGGTTTAATGCGTCCACTGGCGTCAACGCGCAGTGAGCGCCCATGAGGTAGATTTTGCAAAACTGCGCGTGCCTTCGTCTTCAAGATACGTTCACTTCTAGATATACTGCTGCGAACCTGTACATGTTTATACTGTTGTATGAATCTTAATTGGGGTTTGTTTCTTAGCAACAACACTTTCTGGTCAAGTGAACCAACACTGAATTTTAAAATCGGTGGTCTGTCATTAAATCTTGAATGTAAACGGATACGGTAACCTGTGACTTAACCTCCTCTTCTAGCGAATTTACAAGTTCCTGTGCTTTTTGGATCAGATTTTCATTGACCGTTACCTGGATTCCGCTAGCTGTCAAGGAGCGATTTGGGTCATGATAAGGATTACCATGATTAGCGGTGGATTGGTCAGGTTGTACGTTTTCTTGTAGGGTTGATCTTTGTTGCTCCAGGTTGTCCAATCGAGACTGCATGAGCTGAATTGTTGTCAATACCTCATTGACCCGGGGGGTTTCTTCTGAAATGCTCTCAGTCAATTCTAATTTCAGTGTTTGTACTTTGTATACGTGGTTTTTAATCCAAATACGCAAATGTAATGGGTAATTGCCCTAAGGGATTTATCTGCAAAGTTTTATTACCTTAATCCGGTCATAAAAATGATTGATCGAAGTGTCACCAGATAAGTGAAAATAGGGAAGAAATCTGGTAAAATAGCGCTTTAAAATGTACTGTCCGAAAAGTAAGAATCACAAAAAAGTATTAACCGAATACTTAGCGGTATTATTATTCCCTTGTGCTGTTATTATTTATAGGCATGTGACTTCAAAGCTGTTGTCTTAATTGTCGTTTGCGATCAGCACATGTTTTAAACTTATAAACATTGTCCGATACCGAACGTCATATTATGCATCTTGTTATGAAATGTTATTTATTTCCAGATTGTCTGTATAACATTTATGTTCGTTTTTAATTTAATTTTGTCTACCATAAATACCAATATTTAAAATGTGTTAAATTATAATATATATATATAGATGATGTATTCTTTAAAATACCATTGACTTAATTACAAGTACCGCCTTAAATATATTTGAATCCTCGCTTAAATGCTTTCTAAAGTCATCATATATTAAAATCGTGATTTAACGGAAATATCACGATGTAAAGGTGGGAAATCTAACTGTTTTCGGTAAATGTACTGTTTTCGGTATATGTCCTCGTATTGATAAAAAATGCTTCCGTTTAAAAACAGCAATAAAATGCGTTTCGTAAAAAATAAATAATTAATATAAAGCATCATTTAAATGCGTACTGGAGTAAACATTCATTAAAATCATAGTTTAACGCCACTATCACGATGTAAAGGTGGGAAATCGAACTGTTTTCAGTACATGTTACTGTTTTCGCGAAAACAGTACTGTTTTCGGTATCTAGTCATACCCCTTATTTTCTTATAAAAAGGCAATCTCCTACGCAGTGGTCTCCCTTATTCTATAATAATATGAGATGGTCAAAAATGTCATTTGTATGATTGGTTTTTTGCTTGAATGTTAACGTGCAAAAAAAATGATATTAATGTTAATTATTAAGCACTCTTGATAACAAAAGTTGCCTCTAAGCGGGCATTTCGGTAATTCTACACAAGAACTTAAACGCACGCCGGTACCGAAATCCCCGCTGTACAAACCAAGTGTAAATTTTTTTTTATAGTGCTTTCTTATAGTAGAAATCAGTGATACAGACAATAACGTGACAACAATCTCCCCTTTGGTAACTTCTGTTGAAAATAATGACTTATATTAGGGATTTCGGTAATTCTACATTCCCCCGCCGCGTACCGAAATTCCCATAATTAAGCCTTTAAGGGTCAATATGTCATCGGTATGATTGTTTTTTTGACATCGCGTAAATGTTAATGTGCAAATAACGATATGAATATTAATTAATAAGCACTCTTGACAGCATAAGTTGCCTCTTAGCTGGGATTTCGGTAATTCTACACAAGAACATAAACGCGCGCCGGTATCGAAATCCCCGCTTTACTAACCTTCAAGTGTAAAAAGAAATAATAGTGCTTTTTATAGTAGAAATCAGGGATACGTACAATCTCCCATGTGGTTACTTCTGTTGGAAAATAATTACTTATTGCGTGGATTTCGGGTGTTGCGTTAAGCGAGAGATGCGAATTAGATTATACATAATTAAATCTGATACTATTCTTTCAGCTTGATTTATAAATCCTGCTCCATCGCGCCAATATATTCATTGTTTCATGAAATTGAGTATAAAAGCAAAACGATTGAAACATAGCGCCAGCAGACCCGAATGAATACATTTCATTTATTCCCATCAGGTAAAGAACAAATATAATAATAAAACAGGGGAAGTCTACACTGTGTATTAGCAACCTACTGTGGTGATCCCTATCGTATGAGCTCAATACACAGGCACCTGGCTACTGTACTGGAAAATTGAATTTACTGCAAAAATAACTTATTTCATTTATTGCTAAATTGTTGTGTACATTTAAAATTAACAACGAGAATGGATCAACACCGCCGTTGCACATTTTTAATAAGTTCACGGTCACATCTGTCCTTTAAATAGAGATAGCCTAATTAAAGACTGTGCTAATAAAGAATGAAGTGTGAAGGTGGATATTCAGAAATAAGATCTATTTTCGTATGACACTGGCAGTATAGCATGTAGTCTTATATAAATAAGACAAATTTAAAACAAGGATAAAAGATAAATAACACACATTTGCATCTTTCATTTCTTAAAAAAGCATGTGAATCTGAAGCAATGCATTTTTTATTACTGACACCTTATTCTAAAAGTCGACAGACAACCTAAGATTAAAGAGGGAACCGCAATGAAATAAGATCCATTTTCGCGTGATACTGGTTGTATAGCAAGTAGTCACATATTAGTTATAGCTTGCATTAGTTGCAATAATTTTGTTAAGTGCGCATGCCATTCAACTTTGAGTTAAGCGAGAGATGCGAATTCAATTACACATTATTAAAAGCTAATACTATTCTGTCAGCTTGAATTGTGCTAACATAATTAACTCAATAGTGTCAAATAATATAAAATGCCAATTGCATTGCAAAATGTTAAATATACACTATGTACTGTACCAGTGAGAACAGGCAGATGCAGTGGTCATTGCAGACGCTTTTAGCATTCTGTCGTCTGCTAAATTTTACTGGAGTTATCCACACAGGCAGCCACGGGTTACGGTTCCTAGCGTAGCTAAAGCATTCTGATTTGCCAATTCGGTCTGCATTATTTGTGAGCTAACGCTCACAAATTCTTGTTAGGTTTGTATACGTATCATATGTTTCTACTATAAAAATTAATATAATGATTTTTTGACACTGACAACGTTGCTCATCTTAGAAGTATTAATACTCAGATTTGTCATGTAATACCAAATAGATATTGCACATTCCGAACTATCGCAAAATGCAAGCTCAAATAGATATAGCATATGTGATATTAATGTTGTTAATGATCAGATATGAATTCCAATTTACTCACTTACACGCCTAATATATGTCCTATACACGCTGGTCGTGTAATTCCAAATAGATTTTGCACATTCCGTGCTATCGAAAAAAATCACTAGATCTATTACATTTGCGTTCAATGTGTTGTTTTGCTCTGAGGTGTGTTGTATGAGTTACATGCACGCCTTAAACAAAGTATAGTAAACGCTAAGAGAAAGACATCGTTGCACATCTAAGCAAATGTGTACACATATATTGCCTATACACCCTGGTCATGCAATTCCAAATAGATATGGCACATTATGCGCTTTCTAAAAAAAAATATAACTCGAAATAGATATTGCACATGTTTGGTTAAAGTGATATTATGGGCATCGAACAGTATATGCTATGTTTATAGGTGTCTATCGCAACCGTTGTTTATTTTTGGTGTTTTCACTTCATATACATTAATTTTTGTTAATGCAGCGTCAACATACTAAAACAATATCCCGGAAAGAGAAAAATAATGCATTTGAATATCAACCGTACTTTTGTTTTGACAACTGACGACAGAAATGATTCGATATACGATGTGAATCTAAATTTTGTTTTAGTGCAGATTCGTTCATACGACACATGAACACTAACTCCGGTCCTAATAAAAAGACAGTTCTGCTCGGCTTAGAGGACTGGGTCAATCGTGTAAAATATCGTATAAAATGCGTTGTTCCTGCACAGAAGTGCATTGTATAACTCATTGAGACGCCTCAAACTTGGCAAGATGACGTTGCACATCTAACAAGAATTCATACACACACATAGGAGAAACATCCTTGTCACGTAATTCCAAATACATATTGCACATTCAGTACTGTCGCAAAATGCAAGTTCAAATAGATATCACATACGAGCTGTTAATGTAAAGAATTGCATTCTATCACTCAGTCGCACGTCTTTATTAATAGTCTACACTCCCTGGCCATGTAATTCCAAATAGATATTGCACATTACAGGGTATCGAAAATAAATTCTAATAGATATTGCGCATTACGCGCTATCAAAAAAATACTCCAAAAAGGTATTGCACATATTTGGTTAATGCTTCGTAGTGTATCGTTGCACTAATTCGCACGCCTTAGAATTGACAACGGATAATTGCACATTCACATAATTGCGCTTGGAAAAAGACAACAATGTACGCCTGAGTATAATTTATTCACATATATTTCCATACACCCTTGTCAATTATTTCCAAATAGATCTTACACAATCCGTAGTTTCTGCAAATATATCTCCAAACAGACATTGTACATGTGTTGTTTGTGCTCCGAAGTGCATTTTATAACTCCTTCAGACGCCTTAAACTTGGCAAGACAACGTTGCACATCTTAGAATAATACATACACACATATAGGCCGTACATCCTTGTCATGTAATTACAAATAGATACTTCACATTCCGTACTATCGCAAAATGCAAGTTCAAATATATATCGCACATGCTATTTTAATGTTATGAAATGCATTTATCACTCATTCACATATCTTATAAATAGCCTACACTCACTGGCCATATAATTCCAAATAGATATTGCAAAACCTTACGCGCTATCGAGAAAATAACTTCAAAATAGATATTGCACATATTCTGTTTAAGGGGCCTTTTCACAGATTATGGCATGTATTAAAGTTTGTCATTCAATGCTTTATACTGATAAATTTAAACATTGGACGTCAAAATCTCCAGTATAAAAAACAACAAGAATACAATTAAAAAGATATAAAAAAATAACCCTCAATTGGGCTCGAACCACTGACCCATGGAGTCCGAGAGTAAAAAGTCTTCCGCTTAGACCACTCGGCCATCCGTGCTCATGCTATGAGGAGATGTATTTTTTACTTTATATAGGCAATCCCTCGTAGTTTCACACAATATAACGAAAACAACAGAACTTGCCAAATTATTCAATCGTTTCGCTTTGCAACGCTTTATAATTTTCAGGTTTTCAAATCGTCAAAAGCTGCATATAATCGATATATTAGAGCATGGATAATTTGCAGAATTGCGGTTTCTTCACAAATAGCCTAACTGAAACGAAAATTTGCGAATCTGAAACATTTTTTTTTAATTTTGTCAATTTACCAAAACGTGAAAAGGCGCCCCTTTAATGCTCCGTAGTGTATCTTTCACACGTTCAAACGCCTTCCACTTGACAAAGGATCATACTCGCCCGGGGAAAGACAACGTTTCACATCTAAGTATAATTAAGAAACATGTATTGCCAAAACATCCTTGTCAATCATTTACAAATAGATATTGCACAATCCGTGGTTAAGGCTAATCTATTTCCAAAATAGACATGTCATATCTGTAGCTTCTGCTCAGAAGTGCATTGCATAACTCTTTCATAAGCCTTAAACTTAGTAAGACAACGTTGCACAATTTAGAAGAATTTATACACATATTAAGTCCGTTTACGTCCTTGTCATGTTATTCCAAATATATATTGCACATTCCGTACTATCGCAAAATAAATAGATATCGCAAATGTGCTATTAATGTTGATTATGATCAGACAATAATTATTTTAATAAATCACACGCCTAATGTATGTCATCTACACACTGGCCATGTAATTCCAAATAGATTTTGCACATTCAGTGCTATTAAAAAATATTACTCCAAATACATACTACACGTGCCATGTTTTTGCTCCGAGGTATGTTGTATCAGTTATTAACACGCCTTTAACTTTACAATCGCTAAGAAAAAGACATCGTTGCATATCTAAGCAAAATGTGTACACATATATTTATAGTCTTTACGCCCTGGTCATGTAATTCCAACTAGATATTGCACATTGCGCGCTATCGAAAAATATAACACCAAAAAGATGTTTCACATAATCTGTTAATGACCAGTAGTGTATTGCTGCATTCATATACGTGCCTCAGACTTGAAAATGGATTATACCCGCTCGAGGACAGACAACGTTGCGCGTTTGAGTATAATTTATACACATATGACATAAACCCTGGTCAATTATTTCCAAAAAGATAGTACACGATTCATGGCCTCGGCACATATATCTCCAAATAGACATGGCACATGTGTTGTTTCTGCTCTGAAGTGTAATGTATAGCTGCTTCACACACCTTAAACATGGCAAATGTTGATTCTCGCTCAAAGAAAGACAACGTTGCATATCTCAGTAGAATTTATTCACAATTATATATAGCCCATACATATCATTGTCATGTAATTCAAAATAGATATAGCACATTTCGTACTATCGAAAAAATCAAGTCCAAACAGATATAGCATATGTGATGTTTATGATCAGAAATGAAATATTCTACTTAATCACACGCCTAATGTATGTCCTTTACACCCTGGTCATAAAATTCCAACTAGATTGTGCACATTTTGTGCTATCGAATAATATAGCTCCAAATACATACTACACGTGCGTTGTTTTGCTCCGAGGTGTTTGTATCAGTTATAAACACGCCTTTAACTTTACAACGGTAAAGTATCGCTAAAAGAAAGACATCGTTGCACATCTAAGCAAAATGTATACACATATATAGTCTTTACACCCTGGTCATGTAATTCCAACTAGATATTGCACATTGCGCGCTATCGAAAAATATAACACCAAAAAGATGTTGCACATATTCTGTCCATGCACCCCGTAGTGCATTGTTGCACTCATTCACATGCCTCAGACTTGACAATGGATTATACCCGCTCGGGGAGAGACAACGTTGCGCGTTTGAGTATAATTTATATATTTCCATAAAACCTGGTCAATTATTTCCAAAAAGATAGTGCATAATTAATGGTTTCGGCACATATATCTCCAAATAGACAAGGCACATGTGTTGTTTCTGCTCTGAAATGCATTGTATAGCTGCTTCACACACCTTCAACTTTGTAAATGTTGATTTTCGCTCAAAGAAAGACATCGTTGCATATCTCAGAAGAATTTATTTATATATATATATATTGTGCGCTATCGAAAAATATAACACCACATATTCGGTTAATGCTCCGTAGTGTGTCGTTGCACTCATTCCCGCGCTTTGTACTTGACAACGGGTGATATTCGCTCGGAAAAAAAACGTTGAACGTCTGTGTATAATTTATACAAATATATTTTATATTTTTACAACCCGCTAACGGGAATCATATCCTACTGCTAACATTTACCGGTAATTATCCGTTCAAAGACCGTTTGCACACGTGGCCTTCTCGACTCGTGTATAAAGCAAACGCAAAATAGTTCCCATAATAGATTTAAAACTTTAGATTCAAATTTTTAAACGCATAAATATGGTAACTGATTTTATGAAAATATCTTCATCTGTATAAAATATATTTGTAAACAGTATTTATTGTATCAATCCTCATTTGATTGATGTAAAATATCTAATGGTACCTGTTATTTGTGTCGTATCTATCTGGAAAACAATGCCGCCCGGAAAGAATGTTCCATCTTTCGCTGATGAATCAGTCTGTAGCAGTCTTCCATAAATCTTCCATAAATTGACCAATCAAATCGCAGCATTCTTTCCAACAACAATCCACACGCCCTTAATTTGCCTGAGAGAAAGCGTTATTGTTTGCGAGCGTTATTTCACTGGTTATTAGTTATTTTACTGGTATTTAAACGATCGTTGATCTAAATAAGTGGGAATTACATCAAGGGTATTTATGTCAATGATCGATTTTAATGTTAACGTGTCTATTTTTTGTTATCGTCTTTTTTTGGTAGTGAACATTTATTTCGGATTTCGGAGTATTTTGTTGTGGTTGCGTGAGAATTCATCATATAAACAATATTATTGAGAAAATACTGCTTTTAATGTGTCTACAGAGTATTTAAGCGTGTCTCGTTAAATTATTTAACCCCTTTCGTTAATAAGTTAAATTGAATTCGTTAATAAGTTAAATTGAACAAGTGTCGGTCACAATATTTATTTTTAAATATAAAAATTAACATGTGTCTCAATCTTGTCCGTGGTTTTCTTTATGGAATGTTGTAACATTAACAGTCATGAGTCTGCATCGGCTTCCATCTGGTGAGCTGCATTGGATTACACGAGTCCCAATGATCAGCTCAGATAGCCTTCTGACTATTAGCCAGGAACCAGATGTGGTAGAAAGAGAGGCTGTGGCTGCGGTTCAAAAATTGGGTGGGGACGTGACCTGCCGCCAACATGTCCTAGAGCAGAACAAAATCCAGTTCGGGAAGGACAGTCGATTGGTGTATAGCGGATTTTAGTGAGTAGCGGATAGGTTAAACTTTTTTTGCAAAATACATTCATTTATGTTAAGATTTATAGTTTTCTATTAATTGAATACAAAAAGCCTATCATTGTTAAGTCGATTCATGTTTTTGTTGATGTGTGTCAATGTTTACAACTGTTTCTATTTTCGAAAGCAAAACAAGGTCACGTTATGTACGCACTGTTTTTGTGACGACAGGAAAAGTGCAGACGAATGGTTTCTTGAATTTTGCAGATTTTGTTTGGTAAACATAATGTTCATTGATGTAATATTTTAGTATTATGTGTCCTTTACAAAAGTAAGAATGCTCAGAAACCAAATTGATGCGTACCATATAAAATAAGCATGAAAGCCGCAACTCGGGATTTAGTGAATAACGGACATGTGATGACCCATATTCAGGAATGTGGGGATTGTCTCAAAATAAATATAAACTTAATTGAAGTTGTCCATGTGGTAAGCATGTGGCTGTAATACTAATAAGTAAAAACATCATTTTTAATGAAAAACAATCAAATTATAACGAAAAATCGATTTCTCTGAAAACATATTTTCCGCTATCAAATCTATATATAGATTCAACTCAAAATGACCCGAATATAGGGTGCATCGCTTTGAACAGCAACTACTTCATCAATTGTGCAGCGATTTCCATGAATTTGGTCTTATTAAACGCAAAAATGAATTTACTTTCTGGAAAAGTACATATATTTTAATTATTTTTTACAAATGCTGTGTCAAATTTCAAGAAATAACACGATACACATGTAATGCGATAAAGACCTAAGCGATCCGGTAATGGCTGAATCAGTGTACCATGAAATTCGCGCTGTAAACAAATAATATTTTTCGGAAATTTAAAACCGCTGGCATGTTCAATAGGAAATACATGTGTCTTTCGAGATTTAATGGTTTAATTACCGAATGCATGATGTATTAATTGAATTTAGACTCGGAGTGCTTAGCTATCCGCTATACACCAATCAACTGTATATAGGACAGAATTTTCATTGGGTTGTGGAAAATGCCCTGGGATTTGCTGCGTACCTGGTGTACAACTTGAGGAAAGAGGTGCAGGTGAACACTCCTTTGTCAGCAAACAAGTTTGCCTTCAAGGAGTATGTAACCTCATTCCCACAAGGTAAATTTTATACAGAATGAATAAGTACTTGCTTTTTATATATATATATATGTGTGAGACTAATATTCAATTGAACGGAGGGTTTTATACTGCATGAATAAGTTCTTGCTATATCTACATCGACTTTGTACATCGCTGCAATCACGAATGATTATTATGCGACGGGTGGTGAAAGAAAAAGAATAAAGAATAAGGGACAGTAAAGTAAGAAGAGCTTGATAGTTAAAAGACAGAAGGAAAGTAAAGCAGAACACCAGCTACGTTTCGCCCTTCTCCCTCATGCCTCTCCGGCTACGGTGGCCGCTGAGAGGATTGAACCTCAACCGGCACAGCCACGAGGGGTCATTAAGAGTTACTTTGTAGCTGGCGCTGACAACTTATTCAGAATCTGGTAGTTGCTAGCCCCCGCTTGATGGATACCAAATCGGGGGATTCAGCAATGGAGGCTGGTAGGTATATATATACACCTGTGTGTAGGGCCCTCAATCTATCAAATCTGCCGCCGAATTTCGGCGGCAGTCCCCCACCTCAAAAGTATACTTTTTTCGTGTCTCATGATTATTATATCTCAATTCTATTTCAATTTAATCTTTTCAAACATACTAAATTATGAAAAATGCAATGAATATAGTACAAACATGTACAAATGAAATAATGAGAGAGTAAGTAAAAAAATCCCCAAAAAAGGAAAACGCCGCTAAAATTCCCCCTCCTAAGGGCTGTGGACCCCTTCTCCCAAAGTAGTGTGAGGGCCCTGGTGTGAGACTTATAAGTAATATTCAATTGAGCTGTTTATAATGTTATTCAATTTAATAGTAGTGGAGTGTTTCCTCATTTTTTTTATTGTATTTCCACATATCTGAAACGTGTGTTTGTATCATTTTTTTTAAAACCTTTTCTTCTGATTGGATACGTATAGTGTAAGCACACTTTGTTTTGATAATATTTTAAGTGTAATTTATTCTAAAGTTTATTTTAATTAACAGTAAGTGCTCTATGAGTTCATGCATGTTCTTCACATTCCTTGATTTGTCCGAAAAATAATTTGTCCGAAATAGGCTTATTTTGAGTTTGCTACTATGTATCGCCATTTTTGGTAGTCAGCAGTTGTTTTGGTTTTAGATATGTTGTTCTCTTTATTTAGAAATTTTACGTAAGTTATAACACACTTAAACCATTTAAGGCATAGAAGCTGTAGAATTCCACCGAGCAAAAAAGGAGAAGAAAACAACACCCATACCTCCTCCTAGTGTTCCGACCCCAAAGGCATTGCTGTTTAGTGTGATGCCAGCTGACCAGGCTCGAAAGCAGTTACGGGAACAGTCTGCCCGCCTTCGACCTCTAATGCCAAACCTTGCCCACGCCGAATTTTCCCCCAGAAAGGAAATGAGTGACGATGATTACATGCTTGTAAGGCAGGTTGAACAAATAGAGGCTGCTAGACAAGTTAATAAACTTATAATTCAAAATAATTTGTAATTGAAAAACTTGCAATAATTTGGTGAATATCGTTATAAACCGAACAAATTTACTGTATTTATTACATAATCAATAGGACCTATAATTTATGTAATATTTAAACAGGGAATAATCTACATGTGCGTCCCGCGTCTATGATGCACACATATGGAAATAGACGCATAGTTTTGAAATATGTGCGTCCACTCAGACGCATTGCTGAAACGAATCTGTTAACACATACGCGAATCACCTTAAGTACAAACCATCTTAGGTATGAGTCTAAAGTGTAGCGATGAAGGCTGAGTTTAGCCAAATGAGGCTTGAAGACTGCAACAAGTCTTTTGATTGGCTCTAGTCGAGCCACTGCTGTATAAAACAAACCAATTAGAATCGACCATTTAATAGAGTGTGTTATGATATTTTCTAGAGTCCCTGGATAAAAACCTGCTTTAACTTTTTGTAACTTAGTCATAAATAATACAGAAAAAAATGCCTCCGAAATAAGGTGTTGACGCTAAATCCAAAACAAACAACTCTAAACTTAAATAATGGTAGGTCAACGGCTTGCAATTTGGACGTTAACAATAATATTATCAAGCTTGCAATGCGGATGTTAACAATAATATTATCATTGATTTGAATCAAGTTGAAATGTTGTAACAGGTTACATTTATGTAACAGATAATTTTAAAGCCTATGTGAAGGCAAACAAGATAGTGATGACCCTGAATTTGCTTTTTTGGTTTCAACTTATTATAAGTTTATTGCAAAATATAGTATTTGAGCTAGTGTGATTTAGACTCATATTCTTCTATACGTGGTATCTTTCAAAAATTGGGACCCATTCTTTTTCAAGGTGGACTCATTAATTTTGGCCTTGGACTAATTGATCTAAAATATAGATCTGCTAGTTCAGGGACCCATAGATAGTACATTCTAGATTATTCCCTGATTTAAATACACCAATTTTGTTATTTCTTACAATTAATTTATTTATACAAGAATTAAATAAAATATTCAATTTCATTTATTTCAATAGTGGTGCTGATGTTAATCCTACAAGAGGTAATGATGTATTTATCCAGTGTCTGTTAAACCTTATCTGTGTAATTATCTATCCTGTATTGGCCTTTGGGTGTTCTAAAGAAATAGATAGCTGGTGTTGGTTTTAGTCTTACTTTTAGTTAGTTATGAACATGCAGCTGCTATACTTAAAAATTGTACTCGCTAAATTTGCAATCTGTTTCTTTTTTTATGATCGCTTTTTAACCTTGTGTCATTATTGCAATGTTTATTGTTCTCATCTGTCACAGCTTTTCTTACCAGATGTGTACCTTTATTAACCTCACATAACACGTTTTTTTTGCTTGTTTTGGCTAACTTTCCTTGCTTATTGAAAGGTTTTCATGTTTATATTCTGATATTGCAGGGGTTTCAGCCTTACATAACAGGGGCCTATTAAAGGCCCCTTCCCAATTGAAAAGTGTTTTAAAATCATGCAGTTTTCCCAAAAATCCTAACTCACACCAGCTTTTTCATTTCCCAAAGCAGTAATTATAGCGAGAATTCTTCCCAAAATGAGCAATTTCTTCCCAAAACCCATAGGCTATGGCTTCTTCCCAATCAAGCGAGGAAAACCCCTGTATTACTTTAACTTCTTCATTGTTTTTCATTGTATTCATTCTTCATCACTATAATCACAATAATAACTTGTCTCATGTAAGTGTTACTAACTGAAATGAATTGATATTTCCTAACCTTAATGCCTTTATTATGCCCCCCTTCGAAGAAGAGGGGGTATATTGCTTTGCTCATGTCGGTCTGTCTGTCGGTCGGTCGGTCCGTCCACCAGGTGGTTGTCATACGATAACTCAAGAACACTTGGGCCTAGGATCATCAAACTGCATAGGTACATTGATCATGACTCGCAGATGACCCCTATTGATTTTGAGGTCACTAGGTCAAAGGTCAAGGTCACGGTGACTCGAAATAGTAAAATGTTTTTTGAATGATAACTCAAGAATGCATACGCGGCCAACAGGGCACACTCTGAACAATATTACTGAAGCAACTGGTCTGTACTCCTAAATCTATAATTATCAGTCCAATGAAACATCATCCTTTTAGTAAAATACAGTAGATCAGTAAATTTTTTATCAGACTATGAGATTTTTTTGTATATTTTGTATATTTAATATTGTGTTAATGTTTAATTGTGTTGATTAATATAAATATAATCAGTACAGGGGAGGTAATACGCTATTATATCTTTCTTATAAACAGGGGAAACAAATGCAATAAGTTTAAATTTATTGTTACAGCATTTGCCTCCCTTGTAATATATTTAAATTTTACCAAATGTAAGGCTAACTGCATTTTTGTTATGCATACTACTACTACTACTACTACTACTACTACTACTACTACTACTGCTGCTGCTGCTGCAGCTGCTGCTACTTCTACTACTACTACTACTTCTACTTACTACTACTACTACTACTACTACTACTACTACTACTACTACTACTACCCCGCCACCGCCACCACCACCACCACCACCACCACCACCGTTCACAGTGACAAAAAACGTATTCACACAATGGCTGCTACTACAACTTATTGCCCATAAAGGGGGGCATGAATGTTTTACAAACAGCGCTTGTTTCTGTTTATATTACATATTATCTTTAGTAAAAAATTATATTCTACTATTGTATTTCTATAACTGCCTAATTTCAAAGTTGTTTTTATGTCCCCCACTATAGTAGTGGGGGACAAATTGTTTTTGCCCTGTCTGTTGGTGTGTCTGTTGTTTGGTTGGTTTGCGCCAACTTTAACATTTTGCAATAACTTTTGCTATTTTGTAGATAGCAACTTTATATTTGGTATGCATGTGTATCTCATGAAGCTGCACATTTTGAGTGGTGAAAGGTCAAGGTCATCCTTCAAGGTCAGAGGTCAAATATTGGTGGCCAAAATCGCTCATTTTATGAATACTTTTGCAATATTGAAGATAGCAACTTGATATTTGGCATGCATGTGTATCTCATGGAGCTGCACATTTTGAGTGGTGAAAGGTCAAGGTCATCCTTCAAGGTCAGAGGTCAAATATATGTGGCCCAAATCGCTTATTTTATGAATACTTTTGCAATATTGAAGATAGCAACTTGATATTTGGCATGCATGTGTATCTCATGGAGCTGCACATTTTGAGTGATGAAAGGTCAAGGTCATCCTTCAAGGTCAAGTATATGGGTCAAAATTGCGCATGTGATGTCACTTCTACAATATTGAAGCTAGCAATTTTATATTTGAAATTCGTGTGTATCTCAAGGAGCTGCACATTTTGAGTGGTGAAGGGTCAAGGTCATCCTACAAGGTCAAACGTCATATAGGAGGAAATTGTGTTTCTCAAACACATCTTGTTTTGTTTGGAATAAAATTATCAAATTAAATGGTGTATACATTATATATTTTACACTAAGTACAAATTAATAAAATAAAATACAAATATATTTTGTTATGATATGGAGCTTCTTCAGTGAGTTTTTCTTCAATACCAACTAGTGAACAAGGGTAAGTCCCACTCAAGCAGTCAGTTGGCGCCAAGCTGCCTGCAGTTCAGACACCTGCAACCAAGCCACCCCGGCTATCCCCACTGCTTCCGTGCGAACAGCTGAGCCCCCCTAGAGAGCCCTGTAAAGAGCCGATGCATGTAGGCAATAGCAAGGTGAAAAAAACTCAACCCGCTGCTACCACTATTGCTTTTGCGAAACCAACAGCCCCATGTGAGCCCCATGTTGAGTCCATTGAAGTTGATGCTACCACTACCACCTCTGTAAAGCCTTCTGCCTTCACAGCATTGATGAAGGCCACCGTAACAGGTATAAACTCTTAATGTTCACTCATTTTCTTAACAAAATAAATTTCAAAAAAAGTTGTTGCCAAAAATTATACTAAACAGTAACTCATATTTTCCATGTGAATTTAAATACTGCAACACAGACTTGCAAGTATATTTTTATGCTATCACATAATAATGTGTGTCTTCAGAATCATGACGGATATTGCGCTATTATAAATAGTCTTGGAAAAGCCTGGCTTTCCTTCTCCGGCCATTTTGATTTTTGATGTAAAATGGTCACTGACACTTCAGCTCAGGTCATAATGGACTATTGGTCGCCGTAAAAGTCAAACAATGTATCAAAAACTATATTTAACATTTAATTTTAATGACATTTTGAATATGTATACAGTATATTACTTGTATATAAAAATTACGATAAGTGTAATAAAACAAGGTACAATAAACAGAAATGACTCGCCTAGGAGAACGGAATCAATACCGTTAGGTGTGGCTCTTCCTCACAGCAAACGCTTGAGTGACGTTGACTTAAAGTTGTAGTTTTAGTTGTAGTTGTGCGCCTAAACGAGTCAGAACCGGGATGAAATGTTAACCGTATATAATTTGCTACTGGAAGTTTAATGCACGTTCCAAAATTTCGAATTCGTGTTTTATTTTTTCAATGCGTAACTTTACGCAAAGATTTTAAATCTAAATCGTTATTTAAGAAATTTAATTCGTTTCTACGCCTTTACGCATGTTATCTGGAGCACTGCATACATCACTCTGTTGAAAAGTGTTACGATCTTAATTAGTACCATTTTGTGTGATTGTTTTACAGGAACCAGTGCAAGCGCCAGCAACTTCCAGACTTACCTGCTGGAGGGCCTGATGCGCTGGAACGCAGACCGGCAGATTGCTGCGACCAGCACTTAGAAGGAGACTGTATTGTATGATACCAGATAGAAGACAGCAGCCAACAGACTATGTCAGGAGCTTTTCAACAAGGATATCTTCCCGACATTCCAGCCGCCAAACAAATACACTGGTAATTTAAATTTCTATTAGCTATTTTATTCATACATTTCTCCGACATTTATTCTATATTAAACCAGATGTACATTGTGGAGTAAATCAGGCATAATTACAATTTTTATGAGCAGATTACTCCTTGTCATGAACCTATATCATATAGCGCTTAAGGTCTTACATTTTTGTTTTACAGGAGAGCTGATAGGTATCGAATACCTATACAACCAAACAGGTACGCATCTAGGTGCTAAAAACCTTGTAAGTGAGGTGGAGCCTTATGACAGCCTCCTGGATGAGGGCTTTGAGGACTCCGCGGCCATGGATGATAATGATCCAACCATCCACATAGTGGATTCCTTTCTGCCTGCTTTGAGTCGTGAGAGGGCTCAGCAGATCATACAGCAGAACAGGCGGTCTCAATCAGGTATTTAAGGAGAACAGTGATTATACTTATTTTCCTGTTGAAATTAATGGCATGTTTGTGTTACTTTTGTTCACAAATGTTTATTGTTAAAAAGTTGGAGAGGGTGTTATAGTAGATGTCATAATTTTACAAAACTGTTCCGATTCTTTGAAGAGATGTCAGCGAAGGATGTGTATGGCCAGCAGATGTACAATGTTCCCGCTAAGCTCAAAGCCAAACCTACCACAACGAGTGCCTCTTTAGAAACAACAACTGCAGCTTCTATGACAAGAGCAACAGCAGCTTCTGTTACAACAGCTGCAGCAAGTACTTCATCAGTATCTGCCGTAACTACCTCTACATCAGCGTCGGCTATCGCTGGCAGTTCCCAACGTGTTGAGGATGAAGCTGAGGTAGGTTTTGATTAATGATATAATAAACTTAGGCATTCTGTCCTCAAATGATCACTCATTAATGATTACAATTTTACAATTTCATGTTGATAAATAATGGAAACTAATAACTCAATATAAACATTCATATCTTTGTGTATTTATGATTACACCCATTTATATATCAATAGGTATATTATGAAGTCAGCATGGTAAATTGGCGTTTTAATTGCAGAAACTGTGCAAAATAAGCATAACACATGTACTTTTAAATTTTTAGTGCTCTGCTTATTTTCCATTAATGCATTTCTTTCTCAACTGATTGTCCATGCTTTCAGGACTCTATTGGACCAGACAGAGTTGCAGGTTATGGTCATGTGATGGATCTGGCTGAGTATTTGTTTCATTTAAAAGACAAGGAAAGTAAGGCCATCACCAACGCAGAAGCTGACCACATCGTGAAGCTGTGGTCTAAGATGTCCCCTCACCTTTACAACCAGTCGCCGTCAAAATACAAGGACCGACATCAGACCCAGCTGATCAAGGGACGCTTCAAGGCACCAAAGACAACCCGGATACAGCTGGTTCCTGGAGTCCAGAGTGTCAGAAGGCAAGAAAACTACACAACATCACATTAGTTAATATTCAATTTATAATTTGTTATGACCCATCTTTGAAGGAGAGGGGGTATATTGTTTTTACCTGTCTGTCTGTCTGTCATTCTGTCCCAAAACTTTAACCTTGGTCATAACTTTTGCAATATTGAAGATAGCAACTTGATATTTGGCATGCATGTTTATCTCATGAACCTGCATATTTTGAGTGGTGAAAGGTCAAGGTCATCAAATATATGGGTCAAAATCGCTCAAAAGGGGAAATAGTGTTTCTCAAGCACATCATTTGTTATTAATGTTCCACAAGTTTATCAGGATTCATTAGCAAATAAGCAACATGTATCAAACCTTTTTTCACTGTTTTATTTCTGTTATTATTGTGTCTGTATTATTCATATAATATAAGCCATTATCTTTAACAATTACAGATGTGCTTTGGTGCCACACCTTGGTCCAGCCACCTGGCCTGACTGTAACAGGTATCAGGAAGCCTTTGCTGGTCAAGTTGTGCGCAGCCTTTCCGGGTTCCACCACCAAAGATGGCGTTCCACAGGCCTGGTGGCGGACAGTACTGGAGAAGTACAACCTAATAAGAGAGATGGTCTACAACAGTCTGATATAAACCAGCGCACCTTGACTGCTTGGTTGTTATTTATTGACTAGTACGGTACACATATACATAAATACTATCGGAATATTATAATAAGTTATTAACATTTTGAGTCAATTTATATATTACTTAATTTACATGACAATAATAATCGATTAACATTGGAAAGGCTTTTTATGCCCCTTTTGAAAAAAGGGGGTATATTTTTTTTGGCCTGTCTGTCTGTCATTCTGTCTATCACAAACTTTAAGAAATCTGAAAGTTTTGTCATAACTTTTGCAATATTGAAGAAAGGAACTTTATATTTGGCGTGCATGTGTATCCCATGGAGCCGCACTTTTTGAGTGGTGAGAGGTAAAGGTCATCCTTTAAGGTCAAAGGTCAAAAAAAAGAAACAAAGCGGCGTATTTGGGGGTATTGTGTTTCTGACAAACACATCCTTGTTATTGTTTCTATTAAAAAATGTATAAATTATAATTTATATATTTGTCTGATTTCAGGTTCAGTGCTCGCAGGGAAAGAACCTTGCTGGAACAGGGACCTGCCCTTCAGTAATTTCCACTGGTAGCGCCTGAATCACTGCCAGCGCCCCTTAAAAGGCCAGTTTCCTTGGAAATGGGAAACACTGAACCACACAAGTTCCCCATCCAGATCAGCACGAAAGGCTCCCTCATTCATCAAGTGCGCAGAAGAATTCTGCCACCAGATGAGGTAAAGCATGACGCGCTGGTGCCCATAGCACCAGCACCATTGATGCGTTTTGTGACTGCTCCCGCCCCTGACCTGGCCGATGTCAGCCCCAGCCGAATCTTACCCGCCATACTCTACAAAGTATTACAGGAAGAGGAAGCTGGAGGCTGAGCAGGCAGGGAAGTTCCGGAGACAGTATCACAAGAAACTTCCCTACCGCAGCTGCAACAAATGTTTTGAGGACAGGAATACGGGTGGGCACAAACAGTACTATGGAAATTGGTGGTGCCCCTTCAAGTCATCAGAGTCTTATGAAGAGTGGATAGATGCTCTTAAGTTGAAGGGCCATGGAAAGAAGAAACCAAATGAAAAAAGTTAAAAATTTATAGCTGGACATTCATCATTCACACTTAAACAATATCTGAATATAATAGCATTTTCTGACACTGTGCTTTTGGACTTATACAACAACAATATTAACATTTACTTTAACGACAACAGAATTAATATCAACTTTGGTAACAATTAAAAAAAATCTTAATGCTGCCTAGCTTTTATTGAGAATTACACAGTGATTTATTCATTTGTGTTTTGCATAAATAAAAGCTAGAAGGTCCCAAGCACTTATGGTACATGTCACAAGTAAAGTGACATCTGCCTTGAAAAACAGAGGGAGAACGAATTGTGTTTTTTAAGCTTCGAATAATGTATTTACACATTTGATGTTTCTTTGCTTTTGGAAATAGTTAATTCATATGACATATATAATTGCAACCAATATTGCTGTTAACGGGAACTTCCTTATAGTGTAAGCAAACACACCTTTTCGCGTGAAGAGGAAATCCAGGTTCAAATCCTGGTGGGGATCCCAAATACGCAGCAACTCTTTTAATGTAAATAATGCACAGAATATTATTTGTTTTCATATTGAATGGATTTGAATATTTATATTAAAATTGATACCAAGATGTGGTTGTTTTTCAATTCGGTATCACACACAAACACACACATAGTAGTAATAATGTTTTTATACTATAGGATTTATGATTAATATTAGGACACTATCATTACCTTCAAACTATATTAGACCTCAAAAACAAAACCTCAGTATTCTGACTCGTTCATTTATCATACATGTAATTGTTACCCTTTTAACTTAAAAAAGGGAATGGTTTGTTTGCATGAAGTGTGCATCTTTGTATCGGCTACAGAATCCTATATTCATATCTTGAAGGTCATCATGTAAAGCAAATACTGATTAATGTACACAATTATTAGGTCTGATATTGAAATTTTTAGAGATAAAAGCCGATATATGTTAAGCAAAGGTAACATAAATGATGGTTTGGGAACGAATGTTAAGGTACATAGCAACGTGGTACGAATGTAAATAATTGGTTTTTTTAATTTCTAATAAGTCTCAGATGCACCATCCTAGATATATGTGATTATATGTCAAAATTAACATAATAGTGTGTTATTTTCAGTCAACAAAAATGATGGTTTGGGTACGAATGTAAAGGTACATAGCAGCATGGTACGCATGTAAATAATTGGATTTTTTAAATTTTTTAATAAGTCTCTGATGCACCATCCTAGATATATGTGATTGTCAAAATTGACATAATAGTGAGTTATTTTCAGTTATATTATATAATTTAATAAAAGCATTTATGGAAGGCCGGGATGTTGAAGATCTGCAGGGATCCTAAAACATTGGCATTATTTGAACTACCATTCCATGTCGCACACCGAATATTGAACCCCTGATCATTTCTGTTTAAGAGAATAACATTTTTAAGGTTACTGACTATATAAGATTAAACAAATCACATACCAACCCATTATGATTTATGCTACAGAGACGAATTTTCACGTTTATAGATATTTACTATTTAATTTATATTTAAAATTCTTTAAAAAAAAATAAGCCCTAAGAAGTAGCAAGTTTAGAACCCAATGCACTTTACCTGTTGGTTGAAATAGAACATCATGTTAATGAATCACTAAAAAATATTTTTAAACTTTTGAACATGAAATCAGTCTTGAAAGTAACCCACTCAACTGCCCACCAAGTCGATTGATATTTACTTCGATCAAGTGAAAATGTCTAACCGTTAGCCCGATCGATCATGTGCTGTTAAACTTATCGTTTCCGAACTAAGCAAAATATTGTCACGAGCCGAGCGGTAGCTGTGATTTTACTTCAATTTCTCTAACTTTTCCAAACTTGAAGCTTTTGTTCAAGTTTAACATGGAACTAAAATGGACTCTGATAAACAGTAAACTAAGAATAACATTTTGCCTATTCAGTTGTTTTAAAATTGTCAAAAAAATATACAAACTCAAGATTTATAACCTTTCTAAATTTTATTCATTCATAACGAATAAATAAAGAACAACTTTCAATATATATATATTTCTTAACAGACAGATTAATTCTCAGACATTTACATTATAATACAGCAATATACACGTACATGTCAAGTATTTGCACTCTCTATTTTATAATGTCCTAAAAAGATGACAAATGCAGTTTAAATTATTTATAAAATTCAGTCTTAATTTTTAATAGCTAAGTCTTATTGAAAACTATATTTTAAATGCTTACTGTATATAAGAAAAATAAAATAGGTCTCACACCTAGGAAAACAAAGTTCAGAGTCCTTGAATGAGAATTTTCAGTGCCTTTAATACTCTCCAAAAGCGCACACATAACGTTGTGCAATAATAACGTAAAAGCGCACATATGAATTGTGCACAAAAATCGCACAAACAACGCGCACCAAAGCGCGCAAGAGCGCACAATAGAATTTTAGCGTTCTTGACACGGTAAATGTCACTGATATTAAAACTATATTTCTGACAATATTACTATGAAACAGAAGTCAAATACATATCAATTAAATAAATAAATCATTTATAAAGACAACTATTACCTTTTTAAACAATTTTTAAGAAGGAATACGAGTATTTAACAAATGATATCGTATGACTAGTCTGTCAAAATACTGTAGTCACTGTAAACTACCCAGAGTGCACTTATGTCAGCATCAGGAAATCAACTTCCTGTTTATGCAAAAATGGCTGCCACATTAACAGACGCTAATAAAATGAGACTTTTAAAAAGGATAATACAAATAATAAAGAAGCGCAAAAGGTAGGCATCGGCTGTTATCAGCTCTAACTTCCACACAGCATCCAATAAAAGCATTAAATAACAGTGACATAGTCATTTAGATGCAAAACATAAACGGTAAAAATGAACTATGTACATGTACATAAACACATGTTTTCATAAACAATCTAGGGCATGACAATATATACACAAAGAGACAAGGTACAAAAGCTTTAGCCGTCGTGGAAAAAAATCGACCATGGCTTCATTTTGATGCGGTTCAAGAAGTGATTACATGCAAAGTATGTCAGCAGTTTTCGAAGAGGTCGAATTTGAAACGCTCGACACAATTATCTCAAAACTATTAAAATCACATAACCAAGTCTCCAATTAGTGACAAATTTGTTTGAACCGGCAATTGCTTACCGGCTGGTATGTGTATATCATTAAGTGAAATATGTTGTTCAAATCAAGCCATTTAATATCATGCAATAACGTACAAGTATAGTTTTTCTTTTAAAAGCCAATGAATACTTAGAATCAATGAATAATTCGTACACTATTTTGTAAAATAAAGCAAACACATACATAAGCAATGTTCCTTAAAGCAATAACCAACGTTTCAATGCTGTATGTGGTCTGGAAACATAGCTTTAACAATATAAAAATGTTGTTTTTGTGCGACAATATATTCAACACATGTTCATGTACCATGTTAGTGTTCGTGTTACGTATGAATAGATATCGTCGCGGGCAATTAAAATGGAATATATTGTGCCACAAAAAATTTAAAACGAGCATGGTGTGTCTCGTTAAATCTATCTTACCATACCAAATCTAGCGTTGAAATTTTGGCTTATGCTATAAAGAACACTGATTATTTATGGGTTAACCTTATTTTACGAAATATTTGTTGACTTTGAGTACTTTAGTTACTTCATGTTAAGGAACAAATCCTTACAAGAATTTTATTTGAGTATCGCGTTGCATTTTTGATGTCCACGTCGTCAGGGCAAAGCGGCGAATCGGCGTCAAGATGTGGCTAAGGCATCTTGTAGCAGTAGCATCACAACTACATTAGTGGTTTTGGAAGTCACAGAAGTTGTGGCAAAACAGTTGCCCTCTTGTTCTTCAAATATTTGTGTGGACAATTTTAATCATGGGTGCTAATATTTGTTCAAGGCCTTAAGAGAGCACGTGACATGTCAGACCTCCAGATCAGTGACTCAGACACAGACACTTATGAAAGAAGATATCTGAATTCCTTGTGTTAACAGTTTGTCAGAAATTTATTGTGAATAAAAACAGAGTTAAATGCTTATTATGTTCATCTTTATTGTTTTCTGTTACTTAAATCAAAATAAAGTTACAAATGTTACAGAATAATCAATTTTATTCGAGCCATTTAAAAGTGATGGAAGTATATGAATCATTTATAATTGTACCCTTAATACTAATCAAGAGGTCCATCATGGCCCTGGTCGCTCACCTGAGTAGTGTTTACGTTTAAAAGGGCTAATAATTATGTTTTAAGAAAAGAAAGAGTTTGTTGTTTCAGCAAATATATGAATAAGCAAAGTCTAATTTTTAAATTTATGTTTATGTGCTTTGAAACACATGTATTCCCAATTGTAACAAAGTTATGCGTTGGATAAAAGTAATACAATGTTGAAGACGCAGACAGGACGACGGACAAAATGCAATCACAAAAGCTCACCATGAGCACATTCTTCTCGGGTGAGCTAAAAACGTCCAACCCCAGAAAAATTGTACGCCTATCATGTACACTGGAAAGCTTATTACTTCAAAATGTTCAACCTCAGTAAAATTGAACACAAATGATGTACACTCGGATACGTAATACAACAAAATGTTTGACCCCAGACAAATTTAACACAAACTGGTGCACTTGAACACTTAGCACTACAAAACGTTGGGCAATTAAAAGTACAATTCTTGAATAGTCTTTTGTCTATTAAACAACGTTAACAAATCACACACATATTTTGAAAAATAAAAGCAATTAGACAATACATGGCAAAATTACATTTGAAGAATCTAGCATGCAAATAACATTCACAACTAGTTGAGTGTCATACAAATCATTGTTCAAAATATATTGTTTAGCATCAGAGTCTGTCACCTTTAAATCTGATAACATATACCAGCCCCATGGCCCATTTTCAGTTGTATTTATAATAAATATTTAATGATAATGGTAAATAGATACTGCCTGATTAAAACAAGAGATATGTTTGTCAGAAACACAGTGCCCCCTACTGCGCCTCTTTGAAACCATTAATTTAACCTTTGACCTTGAAGGATGACCTTGACCTTTAACCACTCAAAATGTGCAGCTCCATGAGATACACATGCATGCCAAATATAAAGTTACTATCTTCAATACTGCAAATGTTATGGGCAATATTAAAGTTTTCGGATGGACAGACGGACAGACTGACTGACAGACGGACGTACTGATGCACAGTTCAACTGCTATATGCCACCCTACCGGGGGCATAAACATGGAAAATATTCTGAAAAGAAAAGTAGAATTTTATCACCAATTGAAAAGATTCTACGTGTGAAAACACTAATAGTCATTATTCAATCACTTGTTCATATCAACAACAACAACATTTATTCAGCAGTAAAGCTTATTCAAGCTCATAGCCTACATGACCAGTATATATGCATTAAACAATTTATAAGAAATGGTAGAAGATAAAAGTTGAAATAGTGTTATGAACTGGCTAACATAGTAAGTTGTGAAGAGAATACATAATTGCATCTAATATTGCAACTGCACATGTTGTATTACTAACTTATAGAGTTGCGACACCTTAAGGGTTTCGCGTGATGGAATGAGTGGAGAGATGAAATCAAATTGAAAATCGATTATTTCTAAAAAAAAATGGTACGAAAAAATATGTGGGTAGGAAAAAAAAACAAATTTGGGTACGAAAACAAATTTGAGTACGATAAAAAGGGTACAAACAAAATAAGGGAACCAAAAAACTATTTTGGTACGAAAAAAATGGGTACAAATAAAAAATAAGGTACGAAAAAATTTGTGTACGAAAAAAAAATGAGTACGAACAAATGGGTACGAAGAAATTTGGGTACGAACAAATTTGTGTACGAAAAAATTGGGTACAAAAAAAATGTGGGTACGAAAAAAAAATTGGTTATGAAAAAAAATTAGGGTACGAAAAACTATTTGGGTACGAAAAAAAAGGTTCAAATAAAAATTTGGGTACAAAAAAAATTGGGAACAAAACGAATTTGGGTACGAAAAAAATTTGAGTACGAACAAATGGGTTTAAAGAAATTTGGGTTCGAACAAATTTGTGTAAAAAAAAAGTTGGGTACGAAAAAAAAATTTGGTTATGAAAACCTTTAGGGAACGAAAAAATTAGGGTACAAAAAACTATTTGGGTACGAAAAAAAAAGGGTACATATATAAATTTGGGTACAAAAAAAATTGGGTACGAAACAAATTTGTGCACCGACGGACAGACGAAGCGGCGACTATATGCCCCCCTAAAAAATTTGGGGGGGAGCATAATAAACAAGTTATGGCAATTTAAAGGTGGTACGCAAACTTAATAATAGATTTATCAATTATATGCTTATTCTAAGTGAAAAAAAGGCCATAATTGTTACAAAATGCTTGATACAGTTATCTGCTCTTGTTTATACATTGGGGTCATGTTGGTTAATAAGCAAAATACATGGTGTATGAACGCAATATGTCAAGTGACATAAAAAATATTTGAGGTCATATGCAAACTTTAACATAGATTTATCAATAATATGCATATTATTCTAAGTGAAAAAGGGCCTAATTCTGTTAAAATGCTTGATACAGTAAATGAGTTGTCTGCTCTTGTTTATAGATTGGGGTTATGTCGGTAATGAAGTATGCAAAATATAAAAGCAATATGTCAATGGACATAGGAAATATATTTGAGGTGGTACGCAAACATTCCAATGCGCACGCCGACGCCGGGTTGAGTAGGATAGCTCGACTATATATATTTCATATATAACAGTCAAGCTAAAATGTAAATATACCATAAACAACAGGCTAACCTCAATCACAACTTTAATGCAATGCTTATAACAATAGAGATACAATGATATGCCAGGGATTGAAACTAACTGTTTACTATTGTGGGCAACCATCTTTAGTATTTTGGTTGCCCAGATAAAGAATAACGAGCCCAGAAATATGAACATGTGAATATTATACATTCTTTTAATAAAATAATAGATAATTAAATACATTTGCTGACAACACATGTTCAATGCATGATGTTTTATTATGAGCCTGAATTGAATCATGTCCTATTCCTAAATAATGAATGTTATTTCACTAGTATTGATCCATGGTGATCAATTGTTTTTCAATTTTTATTGCAGTGAATTGTTTTAAGCTTTAAAAAAAAGAAGTTTACCAACTTTTGAAATTGAGTTGCCCAGGCCAAAATCTACTTGTCCCGGGTTCACGGTAAACCACTTATTTCCATCCCTGTATGCTCTTCATTTTCTGTTCTTCCATCCCATTCTCAAAATTAAATTTAAAGCCGATATTTTTTAATAACATTAGTATGAATTACTAACCATTATCACCCAAAAAACAATTTTACAAAGCTGTAATCCCGTCGTAGAGATTTAGTTTACTATTATCAGTGTTCTCTTTAAATACCGGCTGCTAGCGATCTTGCCGGTTACATTAACTCTTGATGCCGGCTACTTTTCCCAAATATATCAAGTAAATGTCACAAATGCTTTGGTTTTACTGCATAGTTGCCGGCCATATAACTGGCTACTCAAATTTTTCTGGAAAACACTGAACTATGCATGACAAACACACAAAAATTAAATACATCTTAGATTCATTGTAAAAAATAAATTGACACTTCCAGCTTGTCGTCACTAAAATCCAAAGATTCAAATAATTTTCCACGAGATACGTCAACAATTGCGTAATCAAATGAATGAAAAATAAAAGTAAAGAAAGCCGGATTTTACATAAATTTCAGGTTGAAACACAACAAGGTAAAGGTAGTCGGTGAGATATAATAATAATACAGTTAGTAAGGCTCGTACCCTGGGTACGGTAAATATACTAAAACATACCCGGGAATTTTAACACTAAATCGGTTGTTGTCGGCTATTTTGTAAAAATTAATTATGTTTACATTTATGTCAATTTTCTGTTAAATGGCATTTATACAATGTATTATCAAAACTCATTTTTACAATCATTAATGTGATTCAATTTAAAATCTTAAATTGTTTAAAGTCGCCTCATTGTATGACGTTGTCAAGTATATTTTCCGCGATGTCGCACGTTCACTTTTTACCGTCATAGATTTTTTTAAAGAAACATTTTTTGGTTTGCGAGGTCCGTTAAATGGGGAACACCATATTTGGTATTTATATTATGTTTTAACAAATAATTCATGCTGTGTAATAAATATTGTATAAGATATTTCGATATTTATTGAAAATGTTTCAAATTGTTATTTATGAAACCTTTTATTCTAATGAGTGTATGCTATCATATTATACTTCGAATAGCAGATCTGTTGTACTATAATCGTATTATTCATTCTTTATTGTTAATTTCATTTATTGTAGAGAATCGTCAATGTTACATCTAGTCGCCAATCCTTGTCGTTAGTGTTAGTTTTCAATGCTTGTTATCATTGCCGTCAATGTTAGTCGTCAATCCTTATCGTAATTATACATGAAGGAAATAAAAGCAGAAACAGAGACGTATTCTTGATTACTTGATTATTCCTACGGCGTCCTCTCAACACTCATACTAAAAAGCATGTTGATGCAGATTTTTTTTAAAGAGAAGTTTCTTTAAGGTAAACAATATTGTTTTACTTTAATCGCTAGCATGTTTAACGACATCGGATTTTTGGCAGATATACAACTCGGATACAATCTAATATTTGCGGGTATGTTTAAGTTTCTTTACCGTACCCGGGCTACATGTAAGTAAAGTTAAGAGTACCCGGGGTACATGTACCGGTAAGTAGTACCAGAGCCGAGAATGTCAATTGAAGGTGTTAGAGATGCATTGAACCATAAGATTAAAAAGGGTAATTAACCACGGGCTTATTAAAATTAAAACGATGACATTACATTGTGCCAGCTGTTTATTGTTGTATACTGTAAGCTTGAAATATTTAAAATAATGTAAACAACTTACCTTGTATAAAGTTGGCACATTGTTGTCAGGTGTAGAAACTACTCAGTATTATACTTATTTCTGTTAAGTTGCACTGGCTGAACCAAAAGAATTATGTAGTCGTTTCTAAATAATCACGAAACAATCTACTAATGCATATATGCTTGCCAGTTGCTGAGTTTGTGCATTTCCATTCATTATACTATCGGCCTTGGCAAACAGCGTAGACTCAGATTAGACGCCGCATGATGTCTGCTATTTGGTACGCAGAAGATTTGCATATCCGCGGGTGTTTTATGTCAAATGTTATGGTTTTCAATAGATCGTATACTTATCTACAAAACAGCGAATTAGCGTTCACTTGACATCATTTTTAATTATGTTATTTTGTTAATACTTTCTCGCGTTCTTTTCGCCTTTGGTCGACGCCGTCTGCTATTTCAAACGATGAAGATTTCCATATCCACTGGCGTTTTTTTATGTCAAATGTTGGTGTTTTCCAATGGATCGTATACTTATCTACAAAACAGATAAGTAGCGTTCACTTTACATCGTTTGAGATGATGTTTTTTTGTAAATACTTTCTAAGCGTTCATTATGACGAAGTCGACCATTTTGACGGGTGTGAAGAAATACCGAATTTCCCGTAATTACCAAAATCCCCAGAAATCCACGAGATCCCACGAAATCCCCATTAATATTGATTGTGTATTGAAAAACTGCGTATTTTAATATAGATCGTTGCGAAATACACTGAAATCACTAATGAAACATTGTTTTATCAAAGTTTGATTTCGGGGATTTCGGTAGGACTTCGGTATATCCACATACCGCATTTTGTAATTCCGGTTTTGTCAAACTTGCGAAACTTTTTCGTGATTTAATCAAAAAACTTGATTTTTCCCAGGTATAACGCCGACGCCAACAGGTAGATCGCATTCTGGTCCATATACATGTCAAATTTCAGCAAACGTGTTCGGCCAGTTTTCAAGACTCCCAAATCGCAGTGATTTGCCTCAGCTTAACGAAACTTAGCCCCCTTTATCATTCGTTCGAATGAACGTCATCAATGATGACGTCCAATACATCACTCATTCCATACTTACAATACTAGAGTTGCGACACCTTAAGGGTTTCGCGGGATGGAATGAGTGGGAACTAAAAAAATGTGGGTTCGAAAATTTTGGGTCTAAACAAATGTGGGTACGAACATTTTGGTTACGAAAAAAAATGTGGGTACGAAAATTGTGGGTACAATTGGTCAATGTTAAGGTTTTAGCATGGCGGACGCCGGACGGCGAAAAGACACGACACGACACGATGAGCTGGCTATGACAATACCTCAGGTATTCTCCTAAAACAGCCGAGCGCATATGCATAAGTCAGTGAGTAATACTCAACAAGACTCATAATTGTCAAGCAAATTTGTCCCCTACCGGCTCCACCATTGTCAGAATTTATTTTATGTTTTTATTTATTGCCATAGAAACCAGAATTTTTGACGTAGGAACAAAATGAAATCACGTGCACAATGTCCTTATTGCCATCTATCCATGTTTCAAGTTTCATGAAAAAATATTAAGAACTTTTAAAGTTATCACAGGATTCAGAAAAGTGTGACAGACTGACTGACTGACTAACTGACGGACACACAGAGTGCAAACCATAAGTCCCCTCCGGTGAAACCGGTAGTGGACTAATAAAAGCTAGGCACGGCGTATAAAATCAGAACCACTGGGCCGAATCTGCTGAAACGTGGCCACATTATAGAATATAGTCCAAACAAGCTACAGAATGAGCGTTTTTGGACCTGAAGCGTAAAACATTAACCAATGATGGACAGCACAAAATGGGTCTTTTGTACAAAACATGTAAACTTTAAGTGGCATTTAATGACCTTTAGACATCAGAAAGTTGCAAATTTTTAATATTCTGCACACTTCGACTTGTTTTTTTTACAAATTTAGAAGCATTTATGCTTGGGATGTATATAAACCGTGTTATTCAGTGTCAAATTTGGCCAAAAATCACAATAACATCCCAAAAATGGCTAAGCAGCAATGCCCCTTTAACATTATTCCTTATATTTAATTGTATTGTTTAAAAATGTGCAGCTCCATGAGATACATATGCATTCCAAATATCAAGTTGCTATCTTCAATATCGCAAAAGTATTCATAAAATAAGCGATTTGGGCCACATATATTTGACCTCTGACCTTGAAGAATGACCTTGACCTTTCACCACTCAAAATGTGCAGCTCCATGAGATACAAATGCATGCCAAATATGAAGTTGCTATCTTCAATATCGCAAAAGTACATGTATTCATAAAATAAGCGATTTGGGCCACATATATTTGACCTCTGACCTTGAAGGATGACCTTGACCTTTCACCACTCAAAATGTGCAGCTCCATGAGATACACATGCATGCCAAATATCAAGTTGCTATATTCAATATTGCAAAAGTATTTATAAAATGAGCGATTTTGGCCACATATATTTGACCTCTGACCTTGAAGGATGACCTTGACCTTTCACCACTCAAAATGTGCAGCTTCATGCGATACACATGCATGCCAAATATGAAGTTGCTATCTTCAATATAGCAAAAGTTATTGCAAAATGTTTAAGTTGGCGCAAACAGACAGACAGACAGACAGACAGACCAACCAACAGACAGGGCAAAAACAATATGTCCCCCACTACTATAGTGGGGGACATAAAAAGATAACTGTGTATATTTAATCATAATGGCTCTGTATATCACACATGATAGGCCACTGCTGGGGCTTGAACCCAGAACTCATCTTACATTGTAAGATGCGTTTTTCAATTAAACTACAATGACTGTATCTTGTGAAGTGGAGCCAACATACACCCACATACCGGTAAGTGAAAAAATTATTCTGTCCATATATGTGTACTGGGCGTTTCTGACACATGTCGCATAACTGTTTACAACAAAAGATGTATACATAGATATATATACATAAATGGGGAAAAATAAACTGTCTATTTTTTTTTTTTCATATATACACATTTGCTAGCAATGATTTATAATTATATCATGTTGAAATCATTTATAGACAGAATATTACTGAAACTGCAATAAACTATAAGATGGATAGATATAATGTTTCATTCCATATAGTACAATGAACAAATGTTCTTCCGATGCCATTTTCACTAAGGTATAGGAATTGAATCCTGATATACAACTAAAAATGTATGTTGGTTAGCATGAAATATTCAACAAATCCTCATATTCAAGCTTGGTCATCACTTAGTGAAATAATTTGTGGACATATCATAATAGAAAAATGCATTTCATGCCTCTAGATTGCTTTATTACAGGGTTCCCAGCTTTTTGTATGAACAAAATTCCCTGACTTTTCCCTGATGGAAAATAAAACGTCCAGGATCATAATTTTGACCTATTTCTTGTTTTAGACACCCTGAATAAATAGCAGTTGCAGACATAACTTATTTTTAAAGCTACATGTATACTACAAAGTCACCATAGCCATGCAGAGGAAATAATTTGCTGTTTTAATTGTATGGACTTCTCGAGACAAGTTGGGAAAGTCTGCCCAAGCAAAATTCCCTGATTTTTCCCTGATTTCAGGAACTTTTCCCAAATTCCCTGACTTTTCCCTGACTGGAAAAAGTGAAAGTCTTTTTCCAGGTTTTCCCTGATTTCCAGGTTGGCTGGGAACCATGAATGATAAAATGTTCTTTAGATGCCATGTGTATTAATATATAGGTCTATTTTTCTGAGATATTAATGAAAATGCCTGTGGGTATGTGGCGAATATTAAAAAAATCTGCAACTTGATATATGGTGCTAACACGGTAAAATTGTATGAGCCCAAATTTTAATAGATGAATGCGTATTATGCTTCTCTGCTTATACTATGACGACATGTTCATACGATGCCATTTTTATTAATATATATGCCAAATTTAATGAAATAGAATTGAAAATGTGTGTTGCCAGTTACCAAGTAAGAAAAAAATCAGCATTTTTATGTAGGGTCTTCACATGGTAAAATTATTTGTGCCCAAAATAATAATAGATGAATGCATATTAGGCTTCAATGTTGCTTATACTATGACTACTGGTTCATACGATGCCATTTTTAAAAATATCTATGCCAAATTTAATGAAATAGACTTGAAAATGTGTGTCGCCAGGTACCAACTAAGAAAAAAATCAGCATTTTTATGTAGGGTCTTCACACGGTAAAATTATTTGTTCCCAAATAATAATAGATGAATGCATATTAGGCTTCAATGTTGCTTATACTATGACGCCATGTTCATACAATGCCATTTTTATTAATATATATGCCAAATTTAATGAAATAGAATTGAAAATGTGTGTCGCCAGGTACCAAGTAAGAAAAAAATCAGCATTTTTATGTAGGGTCTTCACATGGTAAAATTATTTGTGCCCTAAATAATAATAGATGAATGCATATTAGGCTTCAATGTTGCTTATACCATGACTACTGGTTCATACAATGCCATTTTTAAAAATATCTATGCCAAATTTAATGAAATAGACTTGAAAATGTGTGTCGCCAGGTACCAAGTAAGAGAAAAATCAGCATTTTTATGTAGGGTCTTCACACGGTAAAATAATTTGTGCCCAAATAATAATAGATGAATGCATATTAGGCTTCAATGTTGCTTATACTATGACTACTGGTTCATACGATGCCAATTTTATAAATATCTATGCCAAATTTAATGAAATAGACTTGAAAATGTGTGTCGCCAGGTACCAAGTAAGAAAAAAAACAGCATTTTTTTGTAGGGTCTTCACACAGTAAATTATTTGTGCCCAAATAATAATAGATGAATGCATTTTAGGCTTCAATATTGCTTATACTATGACTAATGGTTCATACGATATCATTTTTATAAATATCTATGCCAAATTTAATAAAATAGACTTGAAAATGTGTGTCGCCAGGTACCAAGTAAGAACAAAATTAGCATTTTTATGTAGGGTCTTCACACGGTAAAATTATTTGTGCCCAAATAATAATAGATGAATGCATATTAGGCTTCAATGCTGCTTTTACTATAACGACATGTTCATACGATGCCATTTTTATTAATATATATGCCAAATTTAATGAAATAGAATTGAAAATGTGTGTTGCCAGTTACCAAGTAAGAAAAAAATCAGCATTTTTATGTAGGGTCTTCACATGGTAAAATTATTTGTGCCCAAAATAATAATAGATGAATGCATATTAGGCTTCAATGTTGCTTATACCATGACTACTGGTTCATACGATGCCATTTTTAAAAATATCTATGCCAAATTTAATGAAATAGACTTGAAAATGTGTGTCGCCAGGTACCAAGTAAGAGAAAAATCAGCATTTTTATGTAGGGTCTTCACACGGTAAAATTATTTGTGCCCAAATAATAATAGATGAATGCATATTAGGCTTCAATGTTGCTTATACTATGACTACTGGTTCATACGATGCCAATTTTATAAATATCTATGCCAAATTTAATGAAATAGACTTGAAAATGTGTGTTGCCAGGTACCAAGTAAGAAAAAAAACAGCATTTTTATGTAGGGTCTTCACACGGTAAAATTATTTGTGCCCAAATAATAATAGATGAATGCATATTAGGCTTCAATGTTGCTTATACTATGACTACTGGTTCATACGATGCCAATTTAATAAATATCTATGCCAAATTTAATGAAATAGACTTGAAAATGTGTGTCGCCAGGTACCAAGTAAGAAAAAAAACAGCATTTTTATGTAGGGTCTTCACACAGTAAAATTATTTGTGCCCAAATAATAATAGATGAATGCATTATTAGGCTTCAATATTGCTTATACTATGACTAATGGTTCATACGATACCATTTTTATAAATATCTATGCCAAATTTAATAAAATAGACTTGAAAATATGTGTCGCCAGGTACCAAGTAAGAACAAAATTAGCATTTTTATGTAGGGTCTTCACACGGTAAAATTATTTGTTCCCAAATAATAATAGATGAATGCATATTAGGCTTTAATGTTGCTTTTACTATGACGACATGTTCATACGATGCCATTTTTATTAATATATATGCCAAATTTAATGAAATAGAATTGAAAATGTGTGTTGCCAGTTACCAAGTAAGAAAAAAATCAGCATTTTTATGTAGGGTCTTCACATGGTAAAATTATTTGTGCCCAAAATAATAATAGATGAATGCATATTAGGCTTCAATGTTGCTTATACCATGACTACTGGTTCATACGATGCTATTTTTAAAAATATCTATGCCAAATTTAATGAAATAGACTTGAAAATGTGTGTCGCCAGGTACCAAGTAAGAGAAAAATCAGCATTTTTATGTAGGGTCTTCACACGGTAAAATTATTTGTGCCCAAATTATAATAGATGAATGCATATTAGGCTTCAATGTTGCTTATACTATGACTACTGGTTTATACGATGCCAATTTTATAAATATCTATGCCAAATTTAATGAAATAGACTTGAAAATGTGTGTCGCCAGGTACCAAGTAAGAAAAAAACAGCATTTTTATGTAGGGTCTTCACACAGTAAAATTATTTGTGCCCAAATAATAATAGATTAATGCATATTAGGCTTCAATATTGCTTATACTACGACTAATGGTTCATACGATACCATTTCTATAAATATCTATGCCAAATTTAATAAAATAGACTTGAAAATGTGTGTCGCCAGGTACCAAGTAAGAACAAAATTAGCATTTTTATGTAGGGTCTTCACACGTTAAAATTATTTGTTCCCAAATAATAATAGATGAATGCATATTAGGCTTCAATGGTCCTTTTTTCTATGACGACATGTTCATACGATGCCATTTTTATTAATATATATGCCAAATTTAATGAAATAGAATTGAAAATGTGTGTCGCCAGTTACCAAGTAAGAAAAAAATCATCATTTTTATGTAATAATAGATGAATGCATATTAGGCTTCAATGTTGCTTATACTATGACTACTGGCGCGACTTAATAGTTATGGACCAACCCCATTAGGAAAGTCAACCAGAAAATCCCGAAAAGTTGACAGTTAACAAAGACCGGTCCAAAACAGGTTTTAAATGCAGTTATTGGCCCAAATCAATCACGTCTTGATTGGAAAGATTGACATTTTTCACATTTAACCGATACATTCTTTCACAAAATACTATCTTAAACATTTAAAATTTATCTATTCTGCTCTTTCATATCGAGAAAAACAGCGATGTGTCAGACTTTCTTGAAATGCGAATCTCCCGAGATTTCACGGTATTTCTACTTTTAGTAACATACCATATGTCAGTCAATAGCGATACATCGCTAATGTTATACTTGTTATGTACAAACTGACTTAAAATAAAATGTGTATTTGTATACCATGTGCTCAAGTGTTTTCAAATTCAGAATGACATTTCCCGGTATTTTAGAATATTCTGGCTTGTTTTGTGGCGAGGTATAAAACCCGGAACTATCCGGAAATCTTTATGGTAAAACCCGGATCCGATATAAATGGTTATAACTTCATTATTATTCGTCCGATATTAATTATAATGGTACCGTTGTAAAGAAGATCCTCTACAGATTCTAACCATATCAAAATATTTTATGGCAGGGTCGTAGTCGGCCTGTAAATCGCGGACAAAGTCGGCCTGTTTTAACGTTTTTTTTTACACACGCAAATGCCGAAAAGAAAACCCGGATCCGATATAAATGGTTATAACTTCATTATTATTCGTCCGATATTAATTATAATGGTACCGTTGTAAAGAAGATCCTCTACAGATTCTAACCATATCAAAATATTTTATGGCAGGGTCGTAGTCGGCCTGTAAATCGCGGACAAAGTCGGCCTGTTTTAACGTTTTTTTTTACACACGCAAATGCCGAAAAGAAAACCCGGATCCGATATAAATGGTTATAACTTCATTATTATTCGTCCGATATTAATTATAATGGTACCGTTGTAAAGAAGATCCTCTACAGATTCTAACCATATCAAAATATTTTATGGCAGGGTCGTAGTCGGCCTGTAAATCGCGGACAAAGTCGGCCTGTTTTAACGTTTTTTTTTACACACGCAAATGCCGAAAAGAAAACCCGGAACCGATATAAATGGTTATAACTTCATTATTATTCGTCCGATATTAATTATAATGGTACCGTTGTAAAGAAGATCCTCTACAAATTCTAACCATATCAAAATATTTTATGGCAGGGTCGTAGTCGGCCTGTAAATCGCGGACAAAGTCGGCCTGTTTTAACGTTTTTTTTTACACACGCAAATGCCGAGAAGAAAACCCGGAACCGATATAAATGGTTATGACTTCATTATTATTCGTCCGATATTAATTATAATGGTACCGTTGTAAAGAAGATCCTCTACAGATTCTAACCATATCAAAATATTGTATGGCAGGGTCGTAGTCGGCCTGTAAATCGCGGACAAAGTCGGCCTGTTTTAACGGTTTTTTTTACACACGCAAATGCCGAGAAGAAAACCCGGAACCGATATAAATGGTTATAAATGCATTATTATTCGTCCGATATTAATTATAATGGTACCGTTGTAAAGAAGATCCTCTACAGATTCTAACCATATCAAAATATTGTATGGCAGGGTCGTAGTCGGCCTGTAAATCGCGGACAAAGTCGGCCTGTTTTAACGGTTTTTTTACACACGCAAATGCCGTAAAGAAAACCCGGAACCGATATAAATGGTTATAAATGCATTATTATTCGTCCGATATTAATTATAATGGTACCGTTGTAAAGAAGATCCTCTACATTTTCTAACCATATGAAAATATTTTATGGCAGGATCGTAGTCGGCCTGTAAATCGCGGACAAAGTCGGCCTGTTTTAACGGTTTTTTTTTACACACGCTAATGCCGTAAAGAAAACCAGGAACCGATATAAATGGTTATAAATGCATTATTATTCGTCCGATATTAATTGTAATGGTACCGTTGTAAAGAAGATCCTCTACAGTTTCTAATAATGTTAAAATATTTTATGGCAGGGACAGTGTTAACCTGTAAATCGCTGTGCGGTAAAAGTTGACCGAAAAATACCGTGTTTTTTTTAACACAGAACAATGTCTTGAGGAAAACACGGAAAAGCTAAAAGGGGTTATAAAAGCATCCTTTTCCCAACCGACCATACATTTTTGGTACCGTTGTTACGGTATTGTTCCACTGTTTCTAAATATGTAAAAAATATTGTGAGAAAGCATAATATGAAATAAGGCGAAGCATCAAAGCGAAAATGGTTATAAATGCATTATTATTCGTCCGATATTAATTATAATGGTACCGTTGTAAAGAAGATACTCCACAGTTATTAACCATGTCAAAATAATTTATGGCAGGGTCAGAGTCCGCCTGTAAATCCCGGTCAAAGTCAGCCTGTTTTAACGGTTTTTTTTACACACGGAAATGCCTTAAGGAAAACCCGGAGAAGGTAAACGGGGTTATAAAACAGTATTATTGACTCGATATTAATTATAATGGTATTGTAGTACAGGAGAACCTCCACAGTTTCTAACCATCTAAAAATATTTTAAGGCAGGTTCAGATTCAGCCTGTAAATCGCGGTCAAAGTCGGCCTATTTTAACGTTTTGTACACGCGCAAATGCCTATAGGACTACCCGGAAAAGGTGATAAAATCATCACTTTCCCAACCGACCATACATTATTTGATACCATTGTAATGTAAACAATGGACCTATTCCTACGGCCGTGTTAATACCAATATGAAAAGATGCCATATCAATCCACAACCCCTGGGTAGGTAGATGGGCACCTTAGACCACTAAGTCACGGTAACTATGTCTGTTACTGCTACTTTTGACATTGATATTACCAGTTAAATGTCAATTTCGTGACATGGTTCATGCAATACCCTGAAATTTTCCGGGGACACAGTAACAACAACTGCCAATTAAGGATACAATGGTCGCGATCACAGGTTAGTGCCACCCTTGTATATCTGCTCTTGGCATGTTGTTCTTACTTACTGTCAATCGAAGATTTGGGTCTTGGGTAGATATACAGCTTGTTGTCAAACCGTTCCGATCCGAATACTTAAATAAGAAGTTTTTTGTTAAGAAAAAAATCATAACTGCAATACAAGTCTAGCTTTGATCACGATATAAATCATATAAACATTTTATGAATCGGTGTTGATATAAAGTGTGTTAATTGACCTTGTGCTCGAATTGTTGTGTTTGATTTTATTTACTTACAATGCCTTTAGTAGTGGGACATAGCCAGACAAAGTACTTGTCTGATTATTTGTGTAAGGGATCGTACACAGTGTTCTCGTATTCTGGATATAAAACGCTCCAGTTTATGTACGAGAGGGACGTTTTTGAAGTTGCGCCT
Organism: Dreissena polymorpha; assembly: GCF_020536995.1. NCBI lineage: Eukaryota > Metazoa > Mollusca > Bivalvia > Myida > Dreissenidae > Dreissena > Dreissena polymorpha. The sequence goes on from NC_068359.1 coordinate 109,740,787, forward strand.
TTCTTTTCGGTAAGTACCGTGCACAGTACATATATATATATATATATATATTATGATATGATTATATATTGTATATATGGGTAGATTGCTCACTATGTATTGTTCACGATGTCTATACATAGTTATTTACGGGTGCATACAATCACCGCAAAGTACAGAAAAGCATCGAATAGCACCGAAAAGCACCGAAAATACACTCAATTTCTCGCTATATATATGCAATATATCGTTTCTAGTGTGTGTTAACGGGTTTAATTAGTTAATTAATGGTTATATGATTGTATGTCTATACTACAAAATTGGATAAATATCGGCAATATACCGACCGAAATGCTTTTCCTGTGAAGACCGAAAAGCACTCAATTTCTCGCTATATATATATATATAGAGTTCCTATAAACGGATTTAAATTAAATAAAAGTTAAGAAAAACATGTGTGGAAAAATACCAAATAAGCCAGATACTTCATTCTGATTTCGTCAATACTGTACAGATCTTAAATTTACGGATCATTGTAATTTCCTGCAACGATATCTATTCATACGACACACGAACACTAACACGGATCTTAATTAAGCAGACAAATGCTTCTGCTATTCACAAATTCACACGAGCCGCACTTTTATAAAGGATAATAACTGAATATACACTTATTGACAGAGATCAACGCAAATGTATATTATGTAACCTAAATGACATCGAGGATGAATTTCACTTTGTTCTTAAATGTCCTTATTATAATGATGTTAGGAATGCATTAATTCCGAAATATTATAGAATCCGACCGAATATGTTCATGTTTATTAAACTACTTAATAGCACAAACAAAACTGTATTAAGAAAGCTAGCCATGTATTGTTTAACATGCTTTAAAATAAGAGAAAATGTCATATATATGTAGTGTTAAATAGAAGTACATTTTTCACAAAAAAAAATAAGGTCAGAAATATGTAACTGTATCTATATTTTTGTAAACCTATATGCATAACATTGTGTGACCACTGTGTATTAAACCCATCCATGTACCATTCTCACGAAATATGTTCACGAAATATATTTCGTGTTTATTTAGATTATTTATTCTTTAAAATTATGTGTGTTTTTGGGTGTACTTCAACGCATGCTGTTATTTATATGTATGTTAATAACGATGAGCTTCACATGCTTAAGTCAAAAATAAACTATTCTGTTATATTTGCAAAGGCAGCAGCATCATACTAAAACAATCCCAGAAAAATAATGAATATCAACCGACATGACCGACAGAAATGATTCGATGCACGATGTGAATCAAAATTTAGTTTAAGTAATACGACACAAAGAAACTTTTTTAGTTTACGGATCATTTCGGCTTAGAGGACTAAGACAGTCATGTAAAATATCAAATAAAATATATAGTTATAATCAACTGGTAGCAAGTTATAAATATATCGGCAATGTACCAACCGAAAATTTATTATAAATAATGATAAAATAAAATTAATCCCATCCATGAAAACCTTTATTGTTGAGGGAATACATGGCTCCAAACGTTTGGTGACAATCATGCCAAAAGAAACATGTAGTTGTCCGTCAACTGGACTTTGTTATCACCTACTAGCGGTTAAAATGACTCTGAATATTGATGGAATCTGTGATAAACGCACGGTTAAAAATCTCACGCTTCTTCGAAAAAATAGCAAACCGCGTGTTGCCAAAAAAACGGGACAAAAGAAACCGAAAAAAGCCGACTTCGAAATTAACCCAGCACCCGATTCAATACTCATGACACCAACTGGAAAATCATGCGACACATCGCTGAAACAAAAGCTCGCCAATTTAATAGCATCAACCCCAAAAACACCAACGTCTAAAAAAAGAAGCCGGAACACCAACAATTCATTCACTTCTTGTAAACAAATAAAGTTTGACAACAATTTAAGTTCAATTGCAGAAGACGTTCTCGAAGAAGAAAACCATTTAAATATAAGCAGCGATGATTCATTTACCAGTGAACAGACGTGTTTTAATCAAATGATCATTGATGACGCGGAAGACGATAATGTAGAAATTGCAAATATATCTACAATAGATTTAGAGCTAGTTAAAAATCCATCCGGGTGGCTGAACGACCCAATAATAAACAAATGTCAGCAAATGCTAACAGAACAATTCGCGCTTGACAGTGGGATGCAGAACACACTTCTTGCTCCGTACTTTAATCATGATTTAGGTACCTGGGATATAAATAAACGTTTAACGAAACAAAATCCCCCGTCCGCCCAAATACATTACAACGCCAGTAATCACTGGGTATTATCATACCAATCACAGAAAGATCGACATGTTATTGTGGTGGACAGTTTAAAATCTCCAAGAACTCTAAACAGTAGTATTTCAATTCAAATCGCTCAAATCTATGAAAATGGAGAGCGCAGTGTACAAGTACAAATACCCGACGTACAACGTCAACCTAATTACACAGATTGTGGTGTTTTTGCTATTGCCAATCTTACTGAGGTGTTACACAACAATTATGATGTAGATTTTTCAATTATCAGATATGATATACCAAGAATGAGAGCACATTTATTAGAATGTATTACTAAACAACAGTTTACAACATTTCCAAAAATAGAAAAAATGCCAAAAATGCCGTGTAAAGTAGCAAAAAGTTGTTCTATTAAGATTTTTTGCGCTTGTAAGTTGCCTGATATAGTTGGCGATATGGTGGAATGTGACAATAAAAGATGCAAAATGAATAGATGGTTTCACAAAAGATGTGTTGGGTACACAATGACAAACCAAGATGAAAAATGGTTGTGTCCATACTGCACATGGTAATTTGAGATGAACAAGCACTGAGATAAAGGTATGTGATTATGGTACAACAATTATATCTTAATGTTTATAAATATGATATCTATTTAGATATAATGTAATGATATCCTCCAGTACAGTTACTTTTATGGTGTCATTTCCATTATAACAAATTAATCTATCTCGTCCAATAAAATGCAATTTATGCCTTCGACATCCAGCCCCGGAAAAAGGGGGGGGGATAACTTCCTATATACGGGTATATAGGGATGTGCCGAAAATACGGGGTGAGTTTTTCGACTAAAATTACTGATATGGGTATGGTTTTGAGAATCTAAGTATAGATATGTGTATTGAAATCCGAACTTTGCTTGTATTTAAATGCATATATATTTGAAAGTATTTTAAGTATCAAAATGGGTTTGATAAATTTCATACTGGATTTACAAATAGACAGATAATTCAATAAGTATACTGGACAAATCGTCATTGATTGCATTGGACTCCGAATATACAACGAAAAAAAGTCTAAAGGTATATTTACAATGATATGCACAACCATTTTTGTACTTCAGTCACTTTTTCGCAATTTAATTTAAACCACACCATTATTGATAACGTTTGTTTCGAACGCTAACCATTCTGACCATTTTTTTACAAACCCGCGATCACGTAGAAGCGAGTTATTTTATGCCTATGGAAGTTTTCTAGTATGCATGACAAACACAAGATCCAAAATGCGTTTTGGGCTCGTTCGAATTTTTAACAAATATTTTACTGTTAACTAAAATGCCACGTCCGACTTGTCATTAAAATCCAGAGAGTCAAACGAAATGCACATCCACATTATGCTCTCTTTCAATTTATCTTACATTTTTTTAACCACATACACATGTCTGCTCTTTTTTTAATCTTATCGAAGTTTACAATAATGCATGACAAACAAACAATCCTAAATACGTTTTGCATTTGATGATGCTTTGAATAAATAATTAACTGTTAAAAACAAACCACGTTCATATGTCGTCGCTAATTCTATCGAAAATGCGTTTAAACTATGTGTCGTATTCTGAGAAAACTGGGCATAATGCATGTGCGTACAGTGTCGTCCCAGATTAGCCTGTGCAGTTCGCACAGGCTTATGAGGGACGACACTTTCCGCCTTAATGGTATCTTTGCTAAGAAGAGACTTCATTTAAACGAAAAATGTCATAACAGCGAAGAGTGTCGACCCTGTTTAGCCTGTGTGGACTGTATGTTAAATATTTTGAGGTTAAACTAGTTTTTTTCGTCACTGAAATGACCACACACGATATACGTCACAAATCTCCTAATTTAAATGTAAAGCTACAAGGCAATGCAAAATTAATAAAACATTATCTTATGAAAATGAATGAAGATGTTTCGATTAAAGATTTATAAATTTACGGAAAAAGATTTTATGTTAGTCAATTGTGTTTTGCTATGAGCAGGGATGTGCGAATAACTGTAAACTTTTGCTGAGCAAGTCATTCATGCTATAATACAGAATTGCAGTTTACCTACATATTTTTCAAAAGGTCAGATAGCTTAATTGGTAGAGCAACCCAGGCCGGTATCATTAGATGGCTCATGGGTGGGTTCGGGTTCGAATCCCGATCTGAACTTCGTAGGTAAACTTGTGGTTGCAAGGCTGGAAACGGATAGTGTGACAATTTGTTTTCGGCGGGGTTTTGGGCTAACCGTTCAGTTCATCAGTTCGTCTAGTCACATGAAACCGTTTAATATGGCCTGTTTGTTGTTTAATTGCTGATTAACATATTTGACACAAATCGTGCAGTCCCGCTTTAACTCCTTATTTATGTTGGCTATATTGCACTTTACCGGTACGCTGCCATCATGGATTCCGAAATTTGCGCAACTTAACACTAATTATAAGGGCTTGGGTTATAGTGCGTACCGGTAAAGTGCAATTGCCCCGGACTGTTTAGTTGCTCTTATCCGCAGATGGTATTCGAACCATATATACTTCAGATGAGTGCAGACATAAGGTGATTTTATCTATTTTACAAACAGCAGCTTTTGTGCGATTTTAAAACAAAAAAGTTACTTAGTTACAAGGACTGTTATGTTGCTCTTATCTGCAGTTGGTTTTCGATCCATAAATGTTTCTTCCCGATTTGTGCAAAATAAGGGTTTATATGAACTACACGGTCGGCAAATTATCACCATTTTACAAACGGAAGCTTTTGTGGGCTTTTCAAACATTGCCTCGTGTGACCTTTTAAACTGCAAATATATCGTTCTAAATCATAAAACAATTTCAATGAAATGTACATGTAATTCTTTGGAAACGTTTTTCTAAGCAAGTTAATCATGCTATTCAACAGCATTGCAGTTTACCCATATATTTTTCAAAAGGTCAGAATAGCTTAATTGGTAGAGCAACCCAGGCCGGAATCATATCTTATTTAGATGGCTAATGGGTGGTTTCGGGTTCGAATCCCGATCTGACCTTCGTAGGTAAATTGTGGTTGCAAGGATGGCAACGAATAGGATGACAATCTGTTTTGGGCGGGGTTTTTGGGCTAACAGTTCAGTTCATTAGGTCACATGAAACCCTTTAATATGGCCCGTTTGTTGTTGAATTGCTGATTAAAGTAATAATTGAAAGTTCATTTCCTTACTTTTTAATAAAAGTCTTTACGAACTCCAGGTTCTTCTGCTAGAAGTGCCTTTAATGATTTAATTCAAATATTTTCTGTATATAAGTTGTGAGTTAGTTTCTTCACGGTGCGTATATTGTATATTGTCATCTAGATTTGCGTGTGTAAAAAAAACCGTTAAAACAGGCCGACTTTGTCCGCGATTTACAGGCCGACTACGACCCTGCCATACAATATTTTGATATGGTTAGAATCTGTAGAGGATCTTCTTTACAACGGTACCATTACAATTAATATCGGACGAATAATAATGCATTTATAACCATTTATATCGGTTCCTGGTTTTCTTTACGGCATTAGCGTGTGTAAAAAAAAACGTTAAAACAGGCCGACTTTGTCCGCGATTTACAGGCCGACTACGACCCTGCCATAAAATATTTTGATATGGTTAGAATCTGTAGAGGATCTTTTTTACAACGGTACCATTATAATTAATATCGGACGAATAATAATGCATTTATAACCATTTATATCGGTTCCGGGTTTTCTTTACGGCATTTGCGTGTGTAAAAAAACCGTTAAAACAGGCCGACTTTGTCCGCGATTTACAGGCCGACTACGACCCTGCCATAAAATATTTTGATATGGTTAGAATCTGTAGAGGATCTTCTTTACAACGGTACCATTATAATTAATATCGGACGAATAATAATGAAGTTATAACCATTTATATCGGTTCCGGGTTTTCTTCTCGGCATTTGCGTGTGTAAAAAAAAACGTTAAAACAGGCCGACTTTGTCCGCGATTTACAGGCCGACTACGACCCTGCCATACAATATTTTGATATGGTTAGAATCTGTAGAGGATCTTCTTTACAACGGTACCATTATAATTAATATCGGACGAATAATAATGCATTTATAACCATTTATATCGGTTCCGGGTTTTCTTCTCGGCATTTGCGTGTGTAAAAAAAACCGTTAAAACAGGCCGACTTTGTCCGCGATTTACAGGCCGACTACGACCCTGCCATACAATATTTTGATATGGTTAGAATCTGTAGAGGATCTTCTTTACAACGGTACCATTATAATTAATATCGGACGAATAATAATGAAGTCATAACCATTTATATCGGTTCCGGGTTTTCTTCTCGGCATTTGCGTGTGTAAAAAAAAACGTTAAAACAGGCCGACTTTGTCCGCGATTTACAGGCCGACTACGACCCTGCCATAAAATATTTTGATATGGTTAGAATTTGTAGAGGATCTTCTTTACAACGGTACCATTATAATTAATATCGGACGAATAATAATGAAGTTATAACCATTTATATCGGTTCCGGGTTTTCTTTTCGGCATTTGCGTGTGTAAAAAAAAACGTTAAAACAGGCCGACTTTGTCCGCGATTTACAGGCCGACTACGACCCTGCCATAAAATATTTTGATATGGTTAGAATCTGTAGAGGATCTTCTTTACAACGGTACCATTATAATTAATATCGGACGAATAATAATGAAGTTATAACCATTTATATCGGATCCGGGTTTTCTTTTCGGCATTTGCGTGTGTAAAAAAAAACGTTAAAACAGGCCGACTTTGTCCGCGATTTACAGGCCGACTACGACCCTGCCATAAAATATTTTGATATGGTTAGAATCTGTAGAGGATCTTCTTTACAACGGTACCATTATAATTAATATCGGACGAATAATAATGAAGTTATAACCATTTATATCGGATCCGGGTTTTCTTTTCGGCATTTGCGTGTGTAAAAAAAAACGTTAAAACAGGCCGACTTTGTCCGCGATTTACAGGCCGACTACGACCCTGCCATAAAATATTTTGATATGGTTAGAATCTGTAGAGGATCTTCTTTACAACGGTACCATTATAATTAATATCGGACGAATAATAATGAAGTTATAACCATTTATATCGGATCCGGGTTTTACCATAAAGATTTCCGGATAGTTCCGGGTTTTATACCTCCCCTGTTTTGTTAACAAATTGTAGTGTAAATACAAACTCAAAGTAAATATTTAAAACTACCCGATTCACACTGAAATCAGTTTTATAATCCACCAGACGTTTGTTGTTAATCACAAATAATAGATTTCAGAAAACAAAGGTAATGTTTTATTGTTTACAATATCAGCAAAAGATGTCAAGGATGATCCGACAGTATCCAAATGAAAACTAGTCTTGGACAAAGCGACAATGGCTTCAAAATTGTGAATTTCAGACTGATGAGAGTTATTTTCATCTATTGTTAGATGCATTTGAAACATTTAAACCTTAAAATATTCCTCGATTCAGTAATTTATATTCATTCACCAATATATGTAGTAATGTATCCAAGAAAATGAGTATTCTTTGATTTATTGCGTGACATAAATATGTTACGACTCTGGTTGACTTTAGATACAGAGTTGGCCTCAGAGAACAGGTATGTCAATACCATATAAATTGTACGCTGAAGTTTCTTTAGCTAATAATTTTCTAATGTTGACAGACCATTGACATTGCTGAGGTTTGTTGATTTAAAGACTTATTATCATCACGGGCAGAAAAACATTATAGACATTAAACAGCGCGTCATTAAGTAGACAACAGCTGCACAATTGTATGGTAAAAGGTAAATATGTATCTTAATAATTATGTTGACAACTAGCTTACGCAGCAACGTCCGAAAATATGAAATATCCGACATGTATTTCAATATTTAAAATTCAAGATATAATGACGACTGAACTGTTTTACTTTAAGGAAAAAGCGGTAAAATTATGTTGAAAATGAAACACAACAAACTAAATACTTATCTGTTACGTCTAAACGACTAATTATCCCCATATAACACTGTCATTGAATCGCACATTTCAATTATAATTATTCCCCTTGAAAGTTAATGCATATTGATATAACGAATTCATCAAACGTTATCAAACATTAGTAATTTAAATTGCATCGGATTCGCACAATATTATGTGGATGTAAATCCGATCCGGTTGTTGTTTATGTGTCAAGCTCATTTTGTCAGTGAGATATAATAAATTTCTTGCGTAGTAAAATCTACTGTAAAGTACACAATGATACTTACATAATTCTGTCGTATCCGTCTGAATAAACATCCGCTGCACAAAATATAGACATTTGTATTAATGATAATTAAACACAATCATATTTTCTGTGTTTATTGAATTAATAACACTGAGTTTCTTTGTCGCGTTACAAGATGGCGGATGTCTAACGCTGTTTGTGAAGTGACGTCACAATGTTTATCTGTGCGCGTGCCCTTTCCCATAAAAGTATTTATACACAAAATACTCGAAAACTTGATTTTTGCCAGGTATAACGCCTACGCCAACAGGTAGATCGCATTCTTGTCCATTTACATGTCAAATTTCGGCAAACGTGCTGGGCCAGTCTTCAAGCGCCACAAATCGCAGTGATTCTCGCCAGCTTAACGAAACTTAGCCCCCTTTATCATTCGTTCGAATGAACGTCATCAATGATGACGTCCAATACATCACTCATTCCATACTAGACTTGCGACACCTTAAGGGTTTCGCGGGATGGAATGAGTGGGGAGATCATATACAATTTTCAGCTTCCGGACGCAAGGACCCTATGGACGTGAAACACCAGCTTTCCAACACTATATGATTCCAGTTCCAAAGCACATATTGCATTAGTTCAAGGAGAAGAACATAAAACGGCATATTCACAAATCTCTGAAAAACAAAAGTGCTAAAAAATATTTTAAGTAGTCATTTACTATTTAATTGATTATGTCCTCTGATTGTTGCATTTTTAATTTAAATATGTGTTCCTATATGCATTTATTGTTGTATTGACTTAAAAAACTAAAATGGATGCCCATTCTTAGTTTGCTGTCTTAGTCTACCCTAAAATTATACATGTTTTTTTGCATAATTGAATTATCAAAAACTGCATACTTTTAAAGGCATTGTCAGAGTTAATTGGTTAAGTTAGAGACAAAGTAAAGCAAATATATTCATTTTTCTTAAAATGAATCATCCTCTGAAGCCCCAACTGGGATTCAAACCCAGATCTCTTTCCTCTGGGAAGGAAAGTATTCTATCTTGAAATACAAGGGCAAGTAAGAGGACAATTTGCAATTTTAAACCTATAAACATATAAACTTAATTTTTCATATGACCTTAGAAACAAAACAGACATCTCTGAATCTGAAATACATTACAGTTACAATTCAGGTTTTTAGTATTGTGCATTGTACATGAATATTTAAGTATTGTATTTATCCTTGGTACACAGAACTGCCTAAAGATGCGTAAAATACCAGTATTCAAATCTGAAAATATCCCATGTGTTTGTTTTACTCTGTAAGTATCCCTATTCTTATTTCAATAAAGCAGTTTTTTCCTTCTCCTGAAAATTTAACTAAATGTCAGTTATGCTACTTTTTAAATTCAGCAAATGACATGTGTCCGTAATGTCAATTTTGAAAATTTGGTAAAAACATTATTTTTACCAAAAAGGTAGACTTAATATTATTAAACAGTTGATGTGTCACCTTAATAAAAAACACAAAAATGGGAAAGAAATAAAATGTATAAAAATGTCATTTACATGACTTATAACATTAAGTAGACAATATAGCTTTGATACTTTAGGATAAAAGTAGACCTTAACACAAATAGGATAAGAGTAGACCTGAACACAAAATTTACCCAAATTTTCAATTTTCTAACTATAAAAGGGGGCATTATTCTGTCAAAAAACAGAAAAAAATGGGTACGAAAAAAATGTGTGTACGAAAACAATTGGGTAAGAAAAAATTATGCCGAAAACAATATATGCTACAATAGCTTGGGGTCTTGACCACCAAAACGGCTTGGATTTTAATTATGCTAAAATAACTCGGGGTCATGACCACCAAACTGGCTTAGAATTAAATTATGCTGAAATAGCTCAGGATGTTGACCACCAACCTAGCTTGGATTTTTATTATGCTGAAAAAGCTAGGGGTCTTGACCACCAAACTGGCTTGGATTTTAATTATGCTGAAATAGCTCGGGATCTTTACCACCAAACTGGCTTGGATTTGAATTATGCTCATAGTTCGGGTTCTTGACCACCACAATGGCTTGCATTTTAATTATGCTGAAATAGCTCAGGATCTTGACCACCAAACTGGCTTGGATTTTAATTATGCCAAAATAGTTCAGGTTCTTTACCACCAAACTTGCTTGGATTTTAAATATGCGGAAATAGCTCAGGATCTTTACCACCAAACTGGCTTGGATTTGAATTATGCTCATGTTTCGGGTTCTTGACCACCACACTGGCTTGCATTTTAATTATGCTGAAATAGCTCAGGATCTTGACCACCAAACTGGCTTGGATTTTAATTATGCCAAAATAGTTCAGGATCTTTACCACCAAACTTGCTTGGATTTTAAATATGCGGAAATAGCTCGAGGTCTCGGCGATGAAACTGGCTAGGGTTTTAATTATGCTGAAAAAGCTCAGGTTCTTGACCACCAAACTGGCCTTGATTTTAATTATACCAAATTACACCTGACTTTGATTTTAAATATGCTGAAATAGCTCAGGGTCTCCCCCACAAAACTGGCTAGGATTTTAATTATGCTGAAAAAGCTTGGGGTCCTGACCACCAAACTGGCCTGGATTTTAATTATACCGAAATAGTTCAGGATCTTGAACACTAAACTGACTTGGATTTTTATTATGCTGAAATAGCTCGGGGTCTCCGCCACCAAACTGGCTTGGATTTTAATTATGGTTAGAAAGCTCGGGGTCTTTACCACAAAAATGGCTTGAATTTTAATTATGCTAAAAAAGCTCGGGGTCTTGACCACCAAACTGGCTTGGATTTTAATTATACCGAAATAGTCCAGGATCTTGACCACTAAACTGACTTGGATTTTAATTATGCTGAAATAGGTCGGGGTCTCTGCCACCAAACTGGCTTGGATTTTAATTATGGTGAGAAAGCTCGGGTCTTGACCACAAAAATGGCTTGGATTTTAATTATGCTGAAATAGCTTGGGATCATTACCACCAAAGTGGACGGGGCCCTGGGGTGGGTAATGTGAACATGGATGGTCGAGATAGACTGTGTTGTCATAAGAAATCTTAAGTATTAATTTGAAGTCAATTGGTGAAAAATGGTGCGTCAGAGGCCGACGCGTATTCCCACGCCGCATGTTTGACCCAGGGGGCGCCCCAGGGTTGGTAATGCGGCCATGCATGGTTGAGATTGACCGAATTGTCATAAGAGATTTCGAGTGCTTGACAGGTTAATGTAAGCCATCATGGAGAGGGAGGTTTATGTGGGTTGGTGGTAATTTAAAAGATGAACTTTCAAAAATAATTATAAAAAAAAATTGGGGGGGGGGATTCTGGGGTGGGGCATGGGGGATAGTTTGGGTGCAGTGCATTGTGGTATGTCAGGTAAGTGTTGTTTTGTCAAAGTATGAATCAAATGTGATCATAAATAAAGAAGTTATGGCAATTTAAGCAAAATGTTCAATTATCTAAGTATAAAAGGGGCAATAATTCTGTCAAATGCTTGATACAGTTGTCTGTTCTTGTTAATAGATTGGGATCATGTTGGTTAAGAAGTATGCAAAATATGAAAGCAATATGTCAAAAGACATAGAAAATATTTGAGGTGGTATGCAAACTTTTACATAGATTTATCAATTATATATGCATATTCTAAGTATAAAAGGGCAATAATTCTGTCAAAATGCTTGATACAGTTGTCTGCTCTTGTTTATAGATTGGGATCATGTTGGTAATGAAGTATGCAAAATATGAAAGCAATATGTCAAAGGACATAGAAAATATTTGAGGTGGTATGGAAACTTTAACATAGATTTATCAATAATATGCATATTCTAAGTATAAAAGGGGCAATAATTCTGTCAAAATGCTTGATACAGTTGTCTGCTCTTGTTTATAGATTAGGGTCATGTTGGTAAAGAAGTACATGTATGAACTAGTGACCTCAAAAGCAATAGGGGTCATCTGCGAGTCATGATCAATGTACCTAGCAAGTTTCATGATCCTAGGCATAAGCGTTATTGAGTTATCATCCGGAAACCATTTTACTATTTCGGGTTACCGTGACCTTAACCTTTAACCTAGTGACCTGAAATCTGTAGGGGTCATCTGCGAGTCATGATCAATCTACCTATCAAGTTTCATGATCCTAGGCATAAGCGTTCTTGAATTATAATCCGGAAACCATTTCACTATTTCGGGTCACAGTGACCTTGACCTAGTGACCTCAAAATCAATAGGGGTCATCTGCGAGTCATGATCAATGTACCTATGAAGTTTCATGATCCTAGGCCTAAGCGTTCTTTAGTTATCATCGGGAAACCACCTGGTGGACGGACCGACCGACACATGCAAAGCAATATACCCCCTCTTCTTCGAAAAGGGGGCATAAAAATATAAAAGTAATTTGTTAAAGGACAAAGAAAATATTTGGGGGAGTACACAAACTTTAACATGTGCACGCTAACGGTAACGCCGACGTGATCAGGATAGCTCCATTATATAAATTTCATATATAATAGTTGAGCTAAAAATGAGTGAAAATCTCTAACCCGTCCCCACTCCAACCCCTATAACTTTTGACCCAGGGGTCAGATCAAAATTCCAAATAGTGCAGGGTCGCACATAATGCTCATAGCTACCATGTGTTTAAGTTTCAAGGTTCTAGTGTTTATGGTGTAAGAGATAGTGGCTAGGACAGACGGACAGACTGATGGTGGAGATAACCACAATGAACCTGTTAACAGCCAACTAACGCTGCCAACAAAGCACAAGCTTTACGTGTCAGGATGCGGCACTATCTATACAAACTGCATAAGGAATAACATGACACTTAGGGTTTGAGGGACACCAAACCTGATTATGAGTCTTCCACACCTTAAGCATCTTAACCCTTGGCATGCTGGGAAATTTGTCGTCTGCTAAAATGTCGTCTGCTAAATTTCTAAAATTAGCATTTTCTTCGATTTTTTTTCAAAGAATACTATCAGAATAGCAAACAGTTTGGATCCTGATGAGACGCCATGTTCTGTGGCGTCTCATCTGGATCCAAACTGTTTTCAAAGGCCTTTAAAATTCGGTTCCCGCACTGAAAGGGTTAAATATACTTATTTGCTTGTGTACATGTACCTGATAATAAATTATTATTATTACCTGTTTTGGCATCAACAAGCTTTATCAATTGGCCCTCAAATTTTGCACATAAACGCTACACGATCAACCAATATGCCTTTTCATTTAAAGTCGGAAAGCAATTTAGCCCTTATTCGGTCATAATAGGGTGGAGGATCGATTTAAAATACAACTATTCCAGATACAAAAGTATTAATTCATTTATTTAATGCACTTATTTTCTTCTCATTTGCTACGAAATGACCATAAACCAGCTTTCCCAGTCATATTTTGCACTAGCAGATGATATTTCTTTTTTTACATATGAAAGGTAAAAAGAAATTCAAGCAGCATTTTATAATATAAATTTAAAAATGCACTCAATCATGCACTTAAAAACAATATTATTGTAATTCTGTTATTTATAATCATATTAATAATGCTTCATTTTTCTCAATTTTATGGTTTACTATCTATTTTTCCCAATTTTATGGTTTATCTTGCTTATTTTCTGAATTCAAAAGGCACTGGCTTAAAAAAACTGTCTATGCATGTAACTGTATATTGAAATCTCTTTATGAGTGATTATAAATGCATGATAAAATTCTAACATGTTATGTAATAGATAAATCTATATTGTTTGTATTTTTCGTAAACATTATTAGCCACCGTTGTGGTCAAACATATTTTTTTGTTTTATTAATGACGTTGTTTCACAGATTACTGTAACAGAGCTACAGATAATGTGCGCATTTGTGTAAATACCCAATGTAAAAATTGCCAATAACACATAGAAAAATAAAACCATGCGTTCCAAAACCCAATTGAAATTGCCGATTACGCATATCATATTTTTCCTTTGCATAACGAGTAAATCTGTCCCGGAAATACCCTGGTCCGAAATACCCGGATTCTTTCCACTCTGTCCAAGCGCTTTCAGTATACGTGTCATTGTTGTGAAAATGTCGAAACCGTGAGGCCTTAAAAATGGAAACATCGTATCCCAAGCACTAACAAACTCAATTTCAAGATATTTAACTGCAGGCAACAAAAAATCAGAAGCGGAAAATATAGTGAAACTAATTCTTGACGATATTGTTTCGGAGGCAATCGCGGTCAGTGCTCTCATTGTAAGAAAACTGGTGGAAAAAATCGTTGAACTTTTTTTAAAATCAAGACTGTATATTATGGATACATCTACATAATTACACAAAATCTCTGAAACTAATCAATTAAGAGTGGAACTTCAACCAGCTTATTCAGGTAAGCAGGTGAGAATTTAAGACAATGAACATACCTAATTTTAAAACAAAAGTACCCAATTGTCAATCAAAGTAGTGGGTACCGACTTTTTTGTACCCAATTGAATATGAAAATACCCAATTGAACTCATAAGTAGTGGGTATTAACCCAATTACTCAGAAAAGTTATCTGGAGCTCTGCTGTAACTTACAATCTTTATACGGAATGAAGGAGTCTTTATTTACAAGTACACTTTTTGTATTCTTTTGATAGTCTACTCATTTTTTTTTTACTGTTAAATAAAATAACGCGTCAGACTAATGTCGTTAAAATCTAGAGTTTAAATGAAATTATGTCACACGATATACGTATTAAAATATTTAACAACTGCATGTCCGACTTGTCGTCATTACATTCAAGTCGTCATTAAATTCAAGATTTTAAATGAAAATACGTCACAAGGTATATGTATTTCATACCATAAGAGTTTTTTTGGATATTTTCAGATCTGAATACTGGTATTTTACATGTCTTAAACTTTAACTGTAATGTATCGCAGATTCAGAGATGTATGTTTTGTTGTAAAAGTCATTTAACCCAACAGATCCCAGACACAAAGAGGGTCCAAATTTGTGCAAACAATTAAATTAAAACTAAGACATTTATCGATTGTCATTACCTGCTGTATAATTTATTTGTGCACTGACATATATTCAATTGTGGAGAAATCAACCAGGTTCACCTTTGTGAGAATCTGGTGGAAAAATCACTGCACTTACCTGAGACATCAGTCTGTCATGATTGATATTGATCAGTTGTACATATTTTTCTAATTCTGGCTACCATAACTTTAAATGTTGCTTTTTATGATTTTTGACTGGCGCGACTTTATATTTATGGACCAACCCCATTAGGAAAGTCAACCACAAAATCCCAAAAAGTTGACAGTTAACAAAGACCGGTCCAAAACAGCTTTAAAATGCAGTTATTGGCCCAAATCAATCACTTGATTGGAAAGATTGACATTTTTCACATTTAACCAATACATTCTTTCACAAAATACTATCTTAAACATTTAAAATTTATCTATTCTGCTCTTACATATCGAGAAAAACAGCGATGTGACAGACTTTCTTAAAATGCGAATCTCCCGAGATTTCACGGTATTTCTACTTTTAGTAGATTTCACTGTATTTCTACTTTTAGTAGCATACCATATGTCGGTCAATAGCGATACATCGCTAATGCTATACTTGTTATGTACAAACCGACTTAAAATAAAAATTTTATTTGTATATTTGTATACCATGTGCTCAAGTGTTTTCAAATTCAGAATGACATTTCCCGGTATTTTAGAATATTCTGGCTTGTTTTGTGAACAAATTGTAGTGTAAATACAAACTCAAAGTAAATATTTAAAACTACCCGATTCACACTGAAATCAGTTTTATAATCCACCAGACATATGTTGTTAATCACAAATAATAGATTTCAGAAAACAAAGGTAATGTTTACAATATCAGCAAAAGATGTCAAGGATGATCCGACAGTATCCAAATGAAAACTAGTCTTGGACAAAGCGACAATGGCTTCAAAATTGTGAATTTCAGACTGATGAGAGTTATTTTCATCTATTGTTAGATGCATTTGAAACATTTAAACCTTAAAATATTCCTCCATGCAGTAATTTATATTCATCCACCAATATATGTAGAAATGTATCCAAGAAAATGAGTATTCTTTGATTTATAGCGTGACATAAATATGTTACGACTCTGGTTGACTTTCGATACAGAGTTGGCTTCAGAGTACAGGTATGTCAATACCATATAAATTGTACGCTGAACTTTCTTTAGCTAATATTTTTCTAATGTTGACAGACCATTCACATTGCTGGGGTTTGTTGATTTAAAGACTTATTATCATCACGGGCAGAAAAACATTATAGACATTAAACAGCGCGTCATTAAGTAGACAACAGCTGCACAATTGTATGGTAAAAGGTAAATATGTATCTTAATAATTATGTTGACAACTAGCTTACGTAGCAACGTCCGAAAATATGAAATATCCGACATGTATTTCAATATTTAAAATTCAAGATATAATGACGACTGAACTGTTTTACTTTAAGGAAAAAACGGTAAAACTATGTTGAAAATGAAACACAACAAACTAAATACTTATCTGTTACGGCTTAACGACTAATTATCCCAATATAACACTGTCATTGAATCGCACATTTCAATTATAATTATTCCCCTTGAAAGTTAATGCATATTGACATAACGAATTCATCAAACGTTATCAAACATTAGTAATTTGAATTGCATCGGATTCGCACAATATTATGTGGATGTAAATCCGATCCGGTTGTTGTTTATGTGTCAAGCTCATTTCGTCAGTGACTGAGTGAGATATAATAAATTTCTTCCGTAGTAAAATCTACTGTAAAGTACACAATGATACTTACGTAATTCTGTCGTATCCGTCTGAATAAACATCCGCTGCACAAAATATAGACATTTGTATTAATGATAATTAAACACAATCATATTTTCTGTGTTTATTGAATTAATACAGGGACCTATACAAACAAAGGGATTAGCAACCTCGCGATATCCCGTTACAACACGCAAAATAAACCGGTGCGCGAGATCAGGGACCTATACTTTAATCTCGCTCGATTGGTCCCGGTGTAGCGATAATAAACCGGTGCGCGAGATTTGATAATCTAGATCGATTGGTCCCTGTGTAGCGATAATGCGGCTACACGATATCGATTGCGAGGGATTTCGCTTATTTAACGCGTTACGTTTTTTCGGATTCAAATTATATTATGTTAAATAAACAAGTACCTATTCGTTTAATTGTTGCGTTGTTGATCTCAAAATCAATCATTAATTAGTCTTATTATTACGCAGTATGTCAAATGGGCACCCAATTATCGGACTCTTTGATGAATATTAATTGCCGGTTGTTTCGCCAGGGTTAAATTGCCGTTGTTTATCGCACGTATGTGCATGTAAAAAAGACCGGTCTTTTAATAGAATTAAAATGTTACCATGTTTTGTTTAAAATAGCAACATTATCAAGACATGTTAAGTGCAAACAACTCAAAATGTATAATTGTTCTTTTAACCTCCGACGCAGCAAATTTTCGAATGTCATTTTGAAATTTATTTGGACTCCCTTAAGTCATAGTGAACGTTGGAATTCATGGAATTTACTGAAAATGTCTTCTAAACATAAAAATTTCCTTTCATGGGATGACGACATAGATTTAGATTTGGTATAAGGTTATTATACTGATGATGAGGCAAACAATAAATCGCAAGCAAGCACGAAAGAGCTGTGCTATATTTGTCCTGTTTGTGGTGCGGAGTATAAAAGTGTATCAGGATTTCGAGGTCATGTCATAAAAAAACATTAACAGAATTTACGAGGTAATAAATATTGGATGCATTTTTGTAGTTCTGCATTTTGCGTACAAACCAAACAAAAAACAAGAAAGGTTTTCGTGTTTTAGTAGTTCTATATATATATATATATATATATATATATATATATATATATATATATATATATATATATATATATATATATATATATATATATATATATATATATACTCATGTTTTATTCGTTTTATTATCATATATATCTCGAACAATCAATATATAAAACAACATTAATAAATCAAATCCTCGCACATGCAAGTAAGATATCCAAAACAGTGGACACATGATACGGTGTAATTATGATGAGACAATTGAATCAGGCATTTACAGTTACTACTAAATAGTGTGTACAAAGGAGTTTAGTGTTTTATTCCTTTAATTATTTTCAAAGAAATGAATATAAAACGTGTTGTAGAATGGTTTTAACAAAATTATGGACAAAGATTTAAATGCAGTTAATAGAACATAAAAGTTTATTCTGACTTAAGCATGTTAAGCTAATCGTCATTTACATTACATTTACAATAACAGCATGCTTTTGAAGTAAATACAAATCATGCATCACTTCGAAAAAGTTCCTATTACAATATAAGGAATAAACATGTTTTCGTGAGAATGTTAATATTGTTAATACATAGTGACCTGTCTGTACCAAAGTTCATAAGTGAAAAATATAATTATTAAATGACTTTTTTTAAACAAGAATTACATACATTAATATAAAATTAGGACACATATAAGAAAAAAATATGATCCCTGCATATAACTGCATAAAGTATATACTTGCATTGTTTTTTCATTCGTAATTTTTTTTATAGAAATATAGAATTGAGTAATACTGACAATGTAAAAGCTGTATGATATACCTCTACCTATGCTACACTTAATTGTAGTTAAGTATAAGTAAAATCCCTGTGTTGACAACCTATACTAAAGCAAAACTATAGTTTATGTATAGCGATATGGTTCCTTAGAGTATATAAAGTACAATCATTTTATTTAGAGAGAAATCTATAAGTAAAATTAATAACTCCATCTATATAAACTAGTTAATTTCATTTATCTATATCCCTACATCGACTATCTATGCGGAAAAAAAAAATTGAAAATTCCACCTCAGGATTTCCTATGCAGACATCAAATTTTAACAGTCTTTCCTATAACACCAGAACATAAGCAACGCGATTGATATGTTGTGGCAGTCCAGTCCATATTTGGTGAGATCTCGGAATGCATTTCCGATGCACATAGACAGAGCACGTAAAATCACTCTTAATTTCAACCGATAACTTGATTGCTGTCAGACTGTCATTTGCGTACAACTGTAACATTTGAATTGATTGCTCTAATTCCTTTACAACGAACTGAGATGAAAAATTTTGCAGTTTAAGTTCCACAGCAAAGTCTGAGAAGGTTGTCGTCTCCACCTCCATTTCTAGAAGCCCTGAACTACATTCCATCACATCAGCTTCAGGCTTATCATTGTTTGTCTCCTGGAAGGAGTCAAGCTCATATGTGGAGTCTTCATCAATAGCATAACTATGATCACGTGTGAACTGCACATTTTCACTTTCTGACTGGGTAGAAGAATCTGTTGTAGCTTTAATGTTCACCAGGGGTTCACTGGCAACATGGTTTTCTTCCTTTGGCTGTTCAGATGTTATGTAGTGGTACTTGCGTTTCACCGTAAGGGATCCTCTTTTGCGTTTTCTAGGCATTCTAAAAGCATAAAACAAAACATATTCTAAAAATCAGTTAATAAAATGTTTACACAGTCACCATCATTTATTGAAAACATGGCTTGCCACCATAGGAAGACTAATAGACTATGCCACCTTTTTCCACATTTTTCGAAACGTTAACGCAAAACGTAAACGCAAAGTGTGACGGAATTTCAGACGACCAGACAGATGGACATAAAAATGTACTTAGTTGTATCAACATATTAATAAAATTAATTGAAATATTTATGTAAGAATTCCGATTTTTTGCATTAATTGAATAACAATTATCTACACATTTCAGAAATTCTTAATACAAGCATTAACAACGGGGAAACAAACTCTTGAAAATATCTCAGAATAAATGTTTTCTCCAATGATAAAGAAATATGACCTTTGCAATTTTTCTAATTTTTTTTCTAGAATAATAGTTATTAAATTTATATTTAAAAAAAAATGGTCAAACATTCTGTGAATGAGAACGATTATATGTCTCGTGTTTTGAGAAAACTTGGCATAATGCATGTGCGTAAAGTGTCGTCCCAGATTAGCCTGTGCAGTCCGCACAGGCTAATAAGGACTACACTTTCCACTTTTATGACATTTTTTGTTGAAATGAAATCTCTTCTTAGCAAATATCATTGAAAATTCCACCTCAGGATTTCCTATGCAGACATCAATTTTTTTTTTCAAAAAATGCATTTAAAATATGCACCATACATTTCATTGAAATGTAACATTGGTACAAACACAAACAATAATAGAGCTTGTATTGATCAATCCCTAAGAAAAAGCGGAGACAAATGTTAATCTCAATTGTTTTTTTTAAATAATTGATTAAGGACTAATATTGTATCATCATTGAGCTTATACAAATCAAGAACTTTGCAAATAATGCAAATTAAATGTACACCACACAATGCACTGAAGTGTACAATTTGCTAATCCTTAGCATGCTGGGAAATTTGTCGTCTGCTAAAGTGTTGTCTGCTGAATTTCTAAAATTAGCATTTTCTTAGATTTTTTTCACAGAATACTTTCAGAATAGCAAACAGTTTGAATCCTGATGAGACGCCACGTTCTGTGGCGTCTCATCTGGGTCCAAACAGTTTGCAAAGGCCTTTAAAGTTTGATTCCAGCGCTGAAAGGGTTACGATACCAACATGAATAATATAGGGCTAGTATTTACAGAGCCTTGGCCCTTACGCAAAAAGCAATGACATATGTATACAAAACTGAAAGCGGTCTAACAATTAAAACATGACTAAAGTTATACATGTGTATTGTCCTTTAGCTTATACAAAGTTATGAGTTAGTAAATAATGCAAATTAAATGTGAAACACACAATGCATTGAAGTGTCACATATCTAAAGATACCAACATGATTATCATAGGTCAATTATTGACCGAGCCTTTTGAAAAGAGCATTGACATACACATTCAAAACCGAGACTGGTTAAAAAAAAAATGACTAAAATTGTATAATATCTGAGCTAATACAAAATTATGCCTTTGCAATTCATGTAAATAAAATGTGCACCACACAGTTTATTGAAGTGTAACATTTGCAAAAATACCAACATGATCAAAATAGTGCTACTATTGATGGAGTCTATTGAAAAAAGCCTCAACATATGTTGATAACACGTTTAACTAAAAAAATTGAAAAATAACTGAAATTACATCATCTTGGAGCTAATACAAAATTATGCCTTTGCAAATAATACAAATAAAATTAGCATCACACAATGCGTTGAAATGTAATGTTTGTAAAGATACCCATAAGATTAATATAGGGCTAGTATTGACTGAGCCTTTCGAAAAGAGCCACGACATATGTTGATCAAACTGATAGTGATAACAAAATAAAAAAAATGACTAAAATGGTATTATCTTAGAGCTAACACAAAATTATGCCTTTGCAAATAATGCAAATTAAATTTGCACCACACAATGCATTGAAATGCAACGTTTGTAAAGACACCAACATGATATATATAGGGCTAGTATTGACTGAGCCTTTCAAAAAAGAGCCACGACATATGTTGATGAAACTGATAGTGGTAAAAAAATAAAAAAATGACTAAAATTGTATTGCTTTTGTGCTAATTCAAAATCATGAATTTGCAAATAATACAAATAAAATTAGCATCACTCAATACGTTGAAATGTAATGTTTGTAAAGATACCAGTAAGATTAATATAGGGCTAGTATTGACTGAGCCTTTCGAAAAGAGCCACGACATATGTTGATCAAACTGATAGTGATTACAAAATAAAAAATGACTAAAGTTGTATAATATTTGAGCTAATACAAAATTATGCCTCTGCAAATAATACAAATAAAATTAGCATCACTCAATGCGTTGAAATGTAATGTTTGTAAAGATACCCATAAGATTAATATAGGGCTAGTATTGACTGAGCCTTTCAAAAATAGCCACGGCATATGTTGATGAAACTGAAAGTGGTAAAATATAAAAAAATGACTAAAATTGTATTGCCTTTGTGCTCATTCAAAATCATGAATTTGTAAATAATACAAATAAAATTAGCATCACTCAATGCGTTAAAATGTAATGTTTGTAAAGATACCCATAAGATTAATATAGGGCTAGTATTGACTGAGCCTTTCAAAAAGAGCCACGACATATGTTGATGAAACTGATAGTGGTAAAAATTAAAAAATGACTTAAATTGTATTGCCTTTGTGCTCATTTAAAATCATGAATTTGCTAACAATACAAATAAAATTAGCATCACACAATGCGTTGAAATGTAACGTTTGTAAGAATACAAAAAACAATAGTATAGAGCTTTATTTGACCAAGCCTTTTGAAAAAAGCCACGACACACGTTTCTCGAATTATGGAAGTGTAAACAATGATACGCATGATTTGGTGAAAATACCCACCGTTGTTTTATAAGTAAATACAAAGCATAGTCGAAAACAAATGAAACAATAAGATGTATCAAACTCAACAAACCTTTGCAATGAATACTTCTGTGTTGGCAACACTTGGTTAATTTGTACTCTTATTATTTCTCGATTGCTTTGTCACGGTCTCGCTTTGTCAAAATGGCGGCTGTTAAAATTTGCCTCGAAGCGCGAAGTCTCGTTGGGTCGCAAGTCTCGTTCCCTTTTGCGTAACAACGCGAAAGCTTGTTCTTCGGTTCAGTGAGTGTCTCATCCCTTTGTTTGTATAGGTCCCTGATTAATAACACTGAGTTTCTTTGTCGCGTTACAAGATGGCGGATGTCTAACGCTGTTTGTGAAGTGACGTCACAATGTTTATCTGTGCGCGTGCCCTTTCCCATAAAAGTATTTAAACACAAAATACTCGAAAACTTGATTTTTGCCAGGTATAACGCCTACGCCAACAGGTAGATCGCATTCTTGTCCATATACATGTCAAAATTTCAGCAAACGTGCTGGGCCAGTTTTCAAGAAACTCAAATCGCGGCTATATGCCTCAACTTTACGAAACTTAGCCCCCTTTATCATTCGTTCGAATGAACGTCATCAATGATGACGTCCAATACATCACTCATTCCATACTAGAGTTGCGACACCTTAAGGGTTTCGCGGGATGGAATGAGTGGGGAGATCAAATCAAATTGAAAGCCGATTATTTCGACAAAAATTTGGGTACGAAAAAATATGTGGGCAGTGATTTTTGTACGAAATTGAGTACGAAAAAAAAAGGGTACGAACAAAATAAAGGTACGAAAAACTATTTGGGTACGAAAAAAATGGGTACGAATAAAAAATTAGGTACGAACAAATTTGTGTACGAAAAAAATTTGAGTACGACATATGGGTACGAAAAAATTTGGGTACGAACAAATTTGTGTACGAAGAAATAATGGGTACGAACATAATATGGGCAGGAAAAAAAACTAATTTGGTTACGAAAACAAATTAGAGTACAAAAAAATAAAGGAAACAAAAAAAATAGGGTACGAAAACTATTTGGGTACGAAAAAAATGTGTACAAATAAAAATTTGGGTACGAAACAAATTTGGGTACTAAAAAAATGGGTGCGATTTTTTTATTTGGGTACGAAAAAAATGGGTATAACAAAAAATTGGGTACGAACAAATTGGCACGAAAAAGATTGGTACGAAAAAAAAATGGGTACGAACAAATTTGGGTACGAAAAACATTTCTGTACGAAAAAAATGGGTACGAAAAAAAAATTGGGTACGAAAACAATTAGGAACAAAAAACATTTGGGTACGAAAAAAATGGGTACGAAAAAAAAAAATTGTTACGGAAAAAAATTTGGTACGAACAAAAATTTAGGTACGAAAAAAATGGGTACGAAAAAAATTGGGCACGAAAAAAAAGGGGTACGAAAAAAATTGGGTACGTAAAATTTGGGTACGAAAAACATTTGGGTACGAAAATAATGGGCACGAATTTTTTTTTAGGTACGAACAAATTTGGGTACGAAAAACATTTGGGTACGACAAAAATGATTACGAAAATCGAAAAATTGGGGTATGAAAAATCTAATTTGAATTGTCTAGCCCGTCAATTGTCTCCTGGGGGTGAATTGTCTTGGGGTTGCTATTAAGGCTACATGTACTTCCGGCCAAGCCACGTGTTTATAGCGATTGCGCAATAAAAAACACCACTTTTTCGTGATTTAATAAAAAACTAGATTTTTCCCAGTAATAACGAATACGCCAACAGGTAGATCGCGTTATATGTACAGTTAATGGAAAATTTCATTGGGCCATACATTGTAACTCTGTGAAAAATCATCTGACCAGAACCGGCTGATAATATGCATGTCTCCTCTTGGTAGTGAAGCTTCCCATTAAGTTAAATTGAATTACAGTCATTAGTTGCTGAGAAATAGCCCGGACAAAAATTGTGCATGGACGGACAAACGAAGCGGCGACTATATGCTCCCCCCTTAAAAAATTTGGGGAGAGCATAATAAAAAAGTTGTGGCAATTTAAAGGTGGTACGCAAACTTTAAAATAGATTTATCAATTATATGCTTATTCTTAGTGAAAAAAAGGCCATAATTGTTACAAAATGCTTGATACAGTTATCTGCTTTTGTTTATACATTGGGGTCATGTTGGTTAAGAAGCAAAATACATGTATGAAAGCAATATGTCAATGGACATAGGAAATATATTCGAGGTGGTACGCAAACATTCCAATGCGCGCACTTACGCCGGGGTGAGTAGGATAGCTACACTATATATATTTCATATATAATAGTCGAGCTCAAAAGTAAATATACTATAAACAACAAGCTTACCTCAATCACAATTTTAATGCAATGCAGTTAAACAATAAAGTTACAATGATATGCCAGGGATTGAAACTAACTTTTTACTATTGTGGGCAACCATCTTTAGTATTTTGGTTGCCCAGATAAAGAATAACGAGCCCAGAAATATGAACATGTGAATATTATTATATTTTTTTAATAAAATAATAGATAATTATATACATTTGCTGACAATACACATGTTCAATGCATGATGTATTATTATGAGCCTGAATTGAATCATGTCCTATTCCTATATAATGAATGTTATTTAACTAGTATTGATCCATGGTGATCAATTGTTTTTCAATTTTTATTGCACTGAATTGTTTTAAGATTAAAAAAAAAACAAGTTTACCAACTTTTGAAATTGAGTTGCCCAGGCCAAAATCTACTTGCCCCGGGCTCATGGGAAACCACTTATTTCCATCCCTGTATGCTCTTCATTTTCTGTTCTTCCATCCCATTCTCAAAATTAATTTTAAAGCACAATATTTTTAATAACATTTGTATGAATTACTAACCATTATCACCCAAAACACAATTTTACAACGCTGTAATCGTGTCGTAGAGATTTAGTTTACTATTATCAGTGTTCTCTTTAAATACCGGCAGCCAGCGATTCTGCCGGTTACATTTACTCTTACATTTACATGACTGCTTCTTTTCCCAAATATATCAAGTAAATGTCATAAATGCTTTTGTTTTACTGCATAGTTGCCGGCCATATAACTGGTACTCAATTTTCTGGAAAACACTGAATTATGCATGAAAAACACACAATACTTAAAATCGTAGATTCGTTTTTAAAATAAATTGACACTTCCAGCTTGTCGCCATTAAAATCCAAAGATTCAAATAATTTTCCACGAGGTACGTCAACAATTGCGTAATCAAATGAATGAAAAAAAAAAGTAAAGAAAGCCGGACTTTACATAAATTCCAGGTTGATAAACACAACAAGGTAAAGGTACCTTGTAGTCGGTGAGATATAATAATAATACAGTTAGTAAGGCTCGTACCCTGGGTACGGTAAATATACTAAAACGTACCCGGGAATTTTAACACTAAATCGGTTTGTTGTCGGGTATTTTGTAAAAATTAATTATGTTTACATTTATGTCAATTTTCTGTTCAATGGCATTTATATTATCAAAACTCATTGTTAAAATCAATGATGTGATTTAATTTTAAATCTTAAATTGTTTAAAGTCGCGTCATTGTATGACGTCGTCAAGTATAATATTTTCCGCGACATCGCACGCTCACTTTT
Organism: Dreissena polymorpha; assembly: GCF_020536995.1. Taxonomy (NCBI): domain Eukaryota; kingdom Metazoa; phylum Mollusca; class Bivalvia; order Myida; family Dreissenidae; genus Dreissena; species Dreissena polymorpha. The sequence continues at coordinate 109,767,410 of NC_068359.1, forward strand.
TACCGTCATAGATTTTTTTTAAAGAAACATTTTTTGGTTTGCAAGGTCCGTTAAATGGGGAACACCATATTCGGTATTTATATTATGTTTTAACAATTAATTCATGCTGTGTAATAATTATTGAATAAGATATTTCGATATTGATTGAAAATGTTTCATATGTTATTTATGAAACCTCTTATTCTAATGAGTGTATGCTATTATATTATACTTTGAAAAGCATATCTGTTGTACTATAATCTTATTATTCAAATTAAATCGTTAATTTAACAATGCTTGTCGTCAGTGTTAGTCGTAAATGCTTGTGATCATTGTCGTCAATGTTAGTCGTCAATCCTTATCGTCATTATACATGAAGGAAATAAAAGCAGAAACAGAGACGTATTCTTGATTACTTGCTTATTCCTACGGCGTCCTCTCAACACTCAAACTAAAAAGCATGTTGATGCAGATTTTTTAAAAGAGAAGGTTGTGTAAGGTTAACAATATTGTTTTACGTTATCGGTAGCATGTTTAACGACATCGGATTTTTGGCGGATATACAACTCGGATACAATCTAATATTTGCGGGCATGTTTAAGTTTATTTACCGTACCCAGGGAACATGTAAGTAAAGTTAAGAGTACCCGGGGTACATGTACCGGTAAGTAGTACCCGAGCCGAGAATGACCAATCGAGCCTTCGTAAGTGATTGATGGTGTATGGGATAACATGCACTGAGGGTGTATATTTTTCATGAACAAGTCAATTGAAGGTGTTAGAGATGCATTGATCCATAACATTAAAAAGGGTAATTAACCAAGGGCTTATTAAAATTAAAACGATGATAATACATTGTACCAGCTGTTTATTGTTGAGTACTGTAAGCTTGCAATATTTTAAATAATGTAAACAACTTACCTTGTATTAAGTTGGCACATTGTTGTCAGATGTAGAAACTTTTTATACTTATTTCTGTTAAGTTGCACTGGCTGAACCAAAAGAATTATGTAGTCGTTTCTGAATAATCACGAAACAACCTACTAATGCATATGTGCTTGCCAGTTACTGAGTTTGTGCATTTCCATTCATTATATTATCGGCCTTGGCAAACAGCGTAGACCCAGATGAGACGCCGTGCGATGTCTGCTATTTCGTTACGCTGAAGATTTCCATATCCACGGGTGTTTTTGTGTCAAATGTTATGGTTTTTCAATAGATCGTATACTTATCTACAAAACAGCGAATTAGCGTTCACTTTACATCATCTATGTTATTTTGTTAATACTTTCTCGCGTTCTTTTCGAACTTGTATTGACAGCCATTGGTCGACGCCGTCTGCTATTTCCAACGATGAAGATTTCCATATCCACTGGCGTTTTTTTTATGTAAAATGTTAGTGTTTTCCAATTGATCGTATACTTATCTACAAAACGGATAAGTAGCGTTCACTTTACATCGTTTGTGATGATGTTATTTTGTAAATACTTTTAAGCGTTCTTTCTGTCGAAGTCGGCCATTTTGACGTGTGTGAAAAAATACCGACATTCCCGCAATTACCAAAATCCCCAGGAATCCCCGAGATCCCACGAAATCCCCATTAATATTGATTATTTATCGAAAAACTGCGTATTTTAATATAGATTGTTGCGAAATACACTAAATAACTAATGAAACATTGTTTTTATGAAAGTTTGATTTCGGATATTTCGGTAGGGTATCGGTATATCCACATAACGCATTTTGTAATTTCGGTTATGTAAAACTTGCGAAATTTTTTCGTGATTTCATCAAAAACTAGATTTTTCCCATGTATAACGCCTACGCCAACAGGTAGATCGCATTCTTGTCCATATACATGTCAAATTTCAGAAAACGTGCTGAGCCAGTTTTCAAGAAACTCAAATCGCAGTGATTCTCGCCAGCTTAACGAAACTTAGCCCCCTTTATCATTCGTTCGATTGAACGTCATCAATGATGACGTCCAATACATCACTCATTCCATACTAGAGTTGCGACACCTTAAGGGTTTCGCGGGATGGAATGAGTGGGGAGATCAAATCAAATTGAAAGCCGATTATTTCGACAAAAATTTGGGTACGAAACAATTTAGGTACAAAAAAATTTTTGGGTACGAACAAATTTGGGTACGAAAAACATTTTGGTACGAACAAAATGGGTTCGAAAAAAAAATTGGGTACGAACAAATTTGGGTACGAAAAACATTTCGGTACGAAAAAAATGGGTACGAAAAAAATTTGGGTACGAAAAAAATTGGTTACGAAAAAAATTTGGGTACGAAAAAAAAATTTGGTTACAAAAACAAATTAGAGTACGAAAAAATATAGGGAACAAAAAAAATGAAGGTACGAAAACTATTTTGGTACGAAAACATTTAACATTTGTAAAGACATAAAACAAACTAATAAGATTTTATTTCATGTTTGGGTGGTGTCCATTGTGGTATGTCAGGTTAGTGTTGTTTTGTCAAAGCATGAATCAAATTTGATGATAAACAAGAAACAATCGGTGACGGGTGATGCTCCCCAAAGGTTTTTTGGTTACAATATTGCACTATATATTCAAATAAAAGGAAACTTCTTGAGGGGCATAACTTTGGACAAAATAATACAATGGATGGTTAAGTAACTTAAAAATTTCAAAGGGCCATAACTCTCTAAATAAATCATCTAACCCGAACCCACTTATAACATGCGCATCTCCTAGAGGTAGTTAAGCTTCCCATAAAGCTTCATTGTATTCCAGTCAGTAGTTGGGGAGAAATAGCCCGAACAAGAATTGCACTACATAAATATGTACAGTTTATAGAAAATTTTAAAGGGCCATTACTCTGTGAAAAATCAACCGACCATTACCAGCTGATAATATGCACATCTCCTGTTGGTAGTGAAGCTTCCCATGAAGTTTCAGTGAATTCCCATAATAAGTTGCTGAGAAATAGCTCGGACAAGAATTGCACTATATGTTCAATGGAAAATTTCAAAGGGCCATAACCCTATGAAAAATCATCCGACGAGAACCGGCTGATAATATGCACATGTCCTCTTGGTAGTGAAGTTTCCCATAAATTTCATTGAATGCCGGTCATTGGTTGCTGAGAAATAGCCCGGACAAGAATTGCACTTTATGTACAGTTAATGGAAAATTTCAAAGGGCCATACATTGTAACTCTGTGAAAAATCATCCGACCAGAACCGGCTGATAACATGCATGTCTCCTCTTGGTAGTGAAGCTTCCCATTAAGTTTAATTGAATTCCAGTCATTAGTTGCTGAGAAACAGCCCGGACAAAAATTGTGCACGGAAGGACAGACGAAGCGGCGACTATATGCTCCCCCTAAAAAATTTGGTGGGGGGAAGCATCATAAACAAGTTATGGCAATTTAAAGGTGGTACGCAAACTTTAAAATAGATTTATCAATTATATGCTTATTCTAAGTGAAAAAAAGGCCATAATTGTTACAAAATGCTTGATACAGTTATCTGCTCTTGTTTATACATTGGGGTCATGTTGGTTAATAAGCAAAATACATGGTGTATGAACGCAATATGTCAAGGGACATAAAAAATATTTGAGGTCATATGCAAACTTTAACATAGATTTATCAATAATATGCATATTCTAAGTGAAAAAGGGCCTAATTCTGTTAAAATGCTTGATACAGTTAATGAGTTGTCTGCTCTTGTTTATAGATTGGGGTTATGTCGGTTATGAAGTATGCAAAATATAAAAGCAATATGTCAATGGACATAGGAAATATATTTGAGGCAATGAGGTGGTACGCAAACATTCCAACGCTCTATTTCATATATAACAGTCAAGCTAAAATGTAAATATACTATAAACAACAAGCTAACCTCAATCACAACTTTAATGCAATGCTTATAACAATAGAGATACAATGATATGCCAGGGATTGAAACTAACTGTTTACTATTGTGGGCAACCATCTTTAGTATTTTGGTTGCCCAGATAAAGAATAACGAGCCCAGAAATATGAACGTGTGAATATTATACATTCTTTTAATAAAATAATAGATAATTAAATACATTTGCTGACAACACATGTTCAATGCATGATGTTTTATTATGAGCCTGAATTGAATCATGTCCTATTCCTAAATAATGAATGTTATTTAACTAGTATTGATCCATGGTGATCAATTGTTTTTCAATTTTTATTGCAGTGAATTGTTTTAAGCTTTAAAAAAAAGAAGTTTACCAACTTTTGAAATTGAGTTGCCCAGGCCAAAATATACTTGCCCCGGGCTCACAGTAAATCACTTATTTCCATTCCTGTATGCTCTTCATTTTCTGTTCTTCCATCCCATTCTCAAAATTAAATTTAAAGCACAATATTTTTAAATAACATTAGTATGAATTACTAACCATTATCACCCAAAAAACAATTTTACAAAGCTGTAATCCCGTCGTAGAGATTTAGTTTACTATTATCAGTGTTCTCTTTAAATACCGGCAGCTAGCGATTTTGCCGGTTACATTAACTCTTGATGCCGGCTACTTTTCCCAAATATATCAAGTTAATGTCATAAATGCTTTGGTTTTACTGCATAGTTGCCGGCCATATAACTGGCTACTCAAATTTTTCTGGAAAACACTGAACTATGCATGACAAACACACAAAAATTAAATACATCTAAGATTCATTTTTAAAATAAATTCACACTTCCAGCTTGTCGTCACTAAAATTCAAAGATTCAAATATTTTTCCACGAGATACGTCAACTATTGCGTAATCAAATGAATGAAAAATAAAAGTAAAGAAAGCCGGATTTTACATAAATTTCAGGTTGAAACACAACAAGGTAAAGGTAGTCGGTGAGATATAATAATAATACAGTTAGTAAGGCTCGTACCCTGGGTACGGTAAATATACTAAAACGTACCCGGGAATTTAAACACTAAATCGGTTGTTGTCTGCTATTTTGTAAAAATTAATTATGTTTACATTTATGTCAATTTTCTGTTAAATGGCATTTAAACAATGTATTTTCAAAACTCATTTTTAAAATCATCAATGTGATTCAATTTAAAATCTTAAATTGTTTAAAGTCTTGTCATTGTATGACGTTGTCAAGTATATTTTCCGCGACGTCGCACGTTCACTTTTTACCGTCATAGATTTTTTTAAAGAAACATTTTTTGGTTTGCGAGGTCCGTTAAATGGGGAACACCATATTTGGTATTTATATTATGTTTTAACAATTAATTCATGCTGTGTAATAAATATTGTATAAGATATTTCGATATTTATTGAAAATGTTTCAAATTGTTATTTATGAAACCTTTTATTCTTATGAGTGTATGCTATCATATTATACTTCGAATAGCAGATCTGTTGTACTATAATCTTATTATTCATTCTTTATTGTTAATTTCATTTATTGTAGAGAATCGTCAATGTTACATCTAGTCGCCAATGCTTGTCGTTAGTGTTAGTTTTCAATGCTTGTTATCATTGTTGTCAATGTTAGTCGTCAATCCTTATCGTCATTATACATGAAGGAAATAAAAGCAGAAACAGAGACGTATTCTTGATTACTTGATTATTCCTACGGCGTCCTCTCAACACTCATACTAAAAAGCATGTTGATGCAGATTTTTTAAAAGAGAAGTTTGTTTAAGGTAAACAATATTGTTTTACGTTAATTGGTAGCATGTTTAACGATATCGGGTTTTGGGCGGATATACAACTCGGATACAATCTAATATTTGCGGGTATGTTTAAGTTTATTTACCGTACCAGGGGTACATGTAAGTAAAGTTAAGAGTACCCGGGGTACATGTACTTGTAAGTAGTACCCGAGCCAAGAATGACCAATCGAGCCTTAGTAAGTGAGTGATGGTGTATGGGATAACATGCACTGAGGGTGTATATTTTTCATGAACAAGTCAATTGAAGGTGTTAGAGATGCATTGATCCATAAGATAAAAAAGGGTAATTAACCACGGGCTTATTAAAATTAAAACGATGACATTACATTGTACCAGCTGTTTATTGTTGTATACTGTAAGCTTGCAATATAAATAATGTAAACAACTTACCTTGTATAAGTTGGCACATTGTTGTCAGGTGTAGAAACTATTATACTTATTTCTGTTAAGTTGCACTGGCTGAACCAAAAGAATTATGCAGTTGTTTCTTAATAATCACGAAACAACCTACTAATGCATATAATCTTGCCAGTTACTGAGTTTGTGCATTTCCATTCATTATATTATCGGCCTTGGCAAACAGCGTAAAATCAGATGAGACGCCGTGTGATGTCTGCTATTTCCATATCCACGGGTGTTTTTATGTCAAATGTTACGGTTTTTCAATAGATCGTATACTTATCTACAAAACAGCGAATTAGCGTTCACTTTACATCATTTTTAATTATGTTATTTTGTTAATACTTTCTCGCGTTTTTTTCGAACCTGTATTGGCAGCAATCGGTCGACGCCGTCTGCTATTTCGACCGCTGAAGATTTCCATATCCACTGGCGGTTTTTTATGTCAAATGTTAGTGTTTTCCAATGGATCGTATACTTATCTACAAAACAGATAAGTAGCGTTCACTTTACATCGTTTGAGATGATTTTTTTTGTAAATACTTTCTAAGCGTTCATTCTGACGAAGTCGACCATTTTGACGGGTGTGAAGAAATACCGAATTTCCCGTAATTACCAAAATCCGCAGAAAACCACGAGATCCGACGAAATCCCCATTAATATTGATTGTGTATTGAAAAACTGCGTATTCTAATATAGATCGTTGCGAAATACACTGAAATCACTAATGAAACATTGTTTTATCAAAGTTTGATTTCGGGGATTTCGGTAGGACTTCGGTATATCCACATACCGCTTTTTGTAAATCCGGTTTTGTCAAACTTGCGAAACTTTTTCGTGATTTAATCAAAAAACTAGATTTTTCCCAGGTATAACGCCTACGCCAACAGGTAGATCGCATTCTTCTCCATATACATGCAAAATTTCAGCAAAAGTAACTGACCAGTTTTCAAGGCGCTCAAATCGCAGTGATTTGCACCAACTTAACGAAACTTAGCCCCCTTTATCATTCGTTCGAATGAACGTCATCAATGATGACGTCCAATACATCACTCATTCCATACTAGACTTGCGACACCTTAAGGGTTTCGCGGGATGGAATGAGTGGGGAGATCATATACAATTTTCAGCTTCCGGAAGCAAGGACCCTCTGGACGTGAAACACCAGCTTTCCAACACTGTATGATTCCAGTTCCAAAGCACATATTGCATTAGTTCAATGAGAAGAACATAAAACGGCATATTCACATATCTCTGAAAAACAAACAGTGCTACAAAATATTTTAAGAAGTCATTTACTATTTAATTGATTATGTCCTCTGAAAGTTGCATTTTTAATTTAAATATGTGTTCCTATATGCATTTATTGTTGTATTGACTTAAAAAACTAAAATGGATGCCCATTCTTAGTTTGCTGTCTTAGTCTACCCTAAAATTATACATGTTTTGCATAATTGAATTATCAAAAACTGCATACTTTTAAAGTCATTGTCAGAGTTATTTGGTTAAGTTAGAGACAAAGTAAAGCAAACATATTCATTTTTCTTAAAATGAATCATCCTCTGAAGCCCCCACTGGGATTCAAACCCAGATCTCTTTCCTCTGGGAAGGAAAGTATTCTATCTTGAAATACAAGGGCAAGTAAGAGGACAATTTGCAATTTTAAACCTATAAACATATAAACTTAATTTTTCACATGACCTTCGAAACAAAACAGACATCTCTGAATCTGAAATACATTACAGTTACAATTCAGGTTTTTAGTATTGTGCATTGTACATGAATGTTTAAGTATTGTATTTATCCTTGGTACACAGAACTGCCTAAAGATGCTTAAAATACCAGTATTCAAATCTGAAAATATCCCATGTGTTTGTTTTACTCTGTAAGTATCTCTATTTTATTTCAATAAAGCAGTTGTTTCCTTCTCCTGAAAATTTAACTAAATGTCTGTTATGCTACTTAATATTATTAAACAGTTGATGTATGTCACCTTAATAAAAAACACAATGGAAAAAAAAGATAAAATGTATAAAAATGTCAGTTACATGACTTATAACATTAAGTAGACGATATAGCTTTGATACTTTAGGATAAGAGTAGACCTTAACACAAATAGGATAAGAGTAGACCTGAACACAAAATTTAACCAAATTTCTAACTATAAAAGGGGGCAGTATTCTGTCAAAAAACAGAAAAAAAATTGGTACCAAAAAAATGTGTGTACGAAAACAATTGGGTAAGAAAAAATTATGCCGAAAACAATATATGCTGAAATAGCCTGGGGTCTTGACCACCAAAACGGCTTGGATTTTAATTATGCTGAAACAAATCGGGGTCATGTCCACCAAACTGGCTTAGAATTAAATTATGCTGAAATTGCTCAGGATCTTGACCACCAACCTGGCTTGGATTTCTATTATGCTGAAAAAGCTAGGGGTCTTGACCACCAAACTGGCTTGGATTTATGCTGAAAAAGCTCGGGATCTTTACCACCAAACTGGCTTGGATTTGAATTATGCTCATAGTTCGGGTTCTTGACCACCAAACTGGCTTGGATTTTAATTATGCTGAAATAGCTCGGGATCTTGACCACCAAACTGGCTTGGATTTTAATTATGCCGAAATATTTCAGGATCTTCACCACCAAACTGGCATGGATTTTAAATATGCGGAAATAGCTCGAGGTCTCGGCCATGAAACTGGCTAGGATTTTAATTATGCTGAAAAAGCTTGGGTTCTTGACCACCAAACTGGCCTTGATTTTAATTATACCGAAATAGTTCAGGATCTTGACCACTAAACTGCCTTGGATTTTAAATATGCTGAAATAGCTCAGGGTCTCCCCCACGAAACTGGCTAGGGTTTTAATTATGCTGAAAAAGCTCGGGGTCTTGACCACCAAACTGGCTTGGATTTTAATTATACCGAAATAGTTCAGGATCTTGACCACTAAACTGACTTGGATTTTAATTATGCTGAAATAGCTCGGGGTCTCTGCCTCCAAACTGGCTTGGATTTTAATTATGGTGAGAAAGCTCGGGTCTTGACCACAAAAATGGCTTGGATTTTAATCATGCTGAAATAGCTTGGGATCTTTACCACCAAAGTGGGCAGGGCCCTGGGGTGTGTAATGTGAACATGGATGGTCGAGATAGACTGTGTTGTCATAAGAAATCTTTAGTATTAATTTGAAGTCAATTGGTGAAAAATGGTGCGGCAGAGGCTGACGCGTATTCCCACGCCGCATGTTTGACCCAGGAGGCGCCCCCAGGGTTTGTAATGCGGCCATGCATGGTTGAGATTGACCGTATTGTCATAAGAGATTTCGAGTGCTTGACAGGTTAATGTAAGCCATCATGGAGAGCGGGGGTTTATGTGGGTTGGTGGTAATTTAAAAGATGAACTTTCAAAAATAATTATAAAAAAAAATTTGGGGGGGATTCTGGGGTGGGGCATGGGGGATAGTTTGGGTGCAGTGCATTGTGGTATGTCAGGTAAGTGTTGTTTTGTCAAAGTATGAATCAAATGTGATCATAAACAAAGAAGTTATGGCAATTTAAGCAAAATGTTCAATTATCTAAGTATAAAAGGGGCAATAATTCTGTCAAATGCTTGATACAGTTGTCTGTTCTTGTTTATAGATTGGGATCATGTTGGTAAAGAAGTATGCAAAATATGAAAGCAATATGTCAAAGGACATAGAAAATATTTGAGGTGGTATGCAAACTTTAACATAGATTTATCAATTATATATGCATATTCTAAGTATAAAAGGGCAATAATTCTGTCAAAATGCTTGATACAGTTGTCTGCTCTTGTTTATAGATTGGGATCATGTTGGTAATGAAGTATGCAAAATATGAAAGCAATATGTCAAAGGACATAGAAAATATTTGAGGTGGTATGCAAACTTTAACATAGATTTATCAATAATATGAATATTCTAAGTATAAAAAGGGCAATAATTCTGTCAAAATGCTTGATACAGTTGTCTGCTCTTGTTTATAGATTAGGGTCATGTTGGTTAAGAAGTACATGTATGAACTAGTGACCTGAAAATCAAAAGGGCTTATCTGCGATTCATGATCAATGTATCCATGAAGTTTCATGATCCTAGGCATAAGCGTCCTTGAGTTATCATATGGAAACCATTTTACTGCTTTGGGTCACCATGACCTTGACCTTTGACCTAGTGACCTGAAAATCAATAGGGGTCATCTGCGAGTCATGATCAATGTACCTATCAAGTTTCATGATCCTAGGCATAAGCGTTTTTGAGTTATCATCCGGAAACCATTTTACTATTTCGGGTTACCGTGACCTTAACGTTTGACCTAGTGACCTGAAAATCTAAAGGGGTCATCTGCGAGTCATGATCAATCTACCTATCCAGTTTCATTATCCTAGGCATAAGCGTTCTTGAATTATCATCCGGAAACCATTTTACTATTTCGGGTCAGTGACCTTGACCTTTGACCTAGTGACCTCAAAATCAATAAGGGTCATCTGTGAGTCATGATCAATGTACCTATAAAGTTTCATGATCCTAGGCCTAAGCGTTCTTGAGTTATCATCCGGAAACCACCTGGTGGACGGACCGACAGACCGACCGACATGTGCAAAGCAATATACCCCCTCTTCTTCGAAGGGGGGGGGGCATAAAAATATAAAAGTAATTTGTTAAAGGACAAAGAAAATATTTAGGGTAGTACACAAACTTTAACATGTGCATGCTAACGGTAATGCCGACGTGATCAGGATAGCTCCATTATATATATTTCATATATAATAGTCGAGCTAAAAATGAGTGAAAATCTCTGACCCGTCCCAACCCCAACCCCTATAACTTTTGACCCAAGGGTCAGATCAAAATTCCAAATAGTTCAGGGTCGCACATAATGCTCATAGTTTAAAGGTTCTAGTGCTTATGGTGTAAGAGATAGTGGCTAGAACAGACGGACAGACTGATTGTGGAGATAACCACAATGAACCTGTTAACAGCCAACTAACGCTGCCAACAAAGCACAAGCTTTACGTGTCAGGATGCGGCACTATCTATACAAACTGCATAAGGAATAACAAGAGGTTTAGGGTTTGAGGGACACCAAACCTGATTATGAGTCTTCCACACCTTAAGCATCTTAACCCTTTTCATGCTGGGAAATTTGTCGTCTGCTAAAATGTCGTCTGCTGAATTTCTAAAATTAGCATTTTCTTCGATTTTTTTTCAAAAAATACTATCAGAATAGCAAACAGTTTGGATCCTGATGCGACGCCACGTTCTGTGGCGTCTCATCTGGATCCAAACTGTTTTCAAAGGCCTTTAAAATTCGGTTCCCGCAATGAAAGGGTTAAATATACTTATTTGCTTGTGTACATGTACCTGATAATAAATTATTATTATTACCTGTTTTGGCATCAACAAGCTTTATCAATTGGCCCTCAAATTTTGCACATAAACGCTACACGATCAACCAATATGCCTTTTCATTTCAAGTCGGAAAGCAATTTAGCCCTTATTCGGCCATAATAGGGTGGAGGATCGATTTAAAATACAACTATTCCAGATACAAAAATATGAATTCATTTATGTAATGCACTTAATTTCTTCTCTTTTGCTACGAAATGACCATAAACCAGCTTTCCCAGTCATATTTTGCACTAGCAGATGATATTTCTTTTTTTACATACATGTATGAAAGGTAAAAAGAAATTCAAGCAGCATTTTATAATATAAATTTAAAAATGCACTCAATCATGCACTTAAAAACAATATTATTGTAATTCTGTTATTTATAATCATATTAATAATGCCTCATTTTTCTCAATTTTATGGTTTACTATCTATTTTTCCCAATTTTATGGTTTATCTTGCTTATTTTCTGAATTCAAAAGGCACTGGCTTAAAAAACTGTCTATGCATGTAACTGTATATTGAAATATCTTTATGAGTGATTATAAATGCATGATAAAATTCTAACACGTTATGTCATAAATCTATATTGTTTGTAGTTTTCGTAAACATTATAAGCCACCGTTGTGGTAAAACATATTTTTTTGTTTTATTAATGACGTTATTTCACACATTAGTGTAACAGAGCTACAGATAAGGTGTGCATTTGCGTAAATTCCCAATGTAAAATTGCTGATTACGCATAGAAAAATAAAACCATGCGTACCGAAACCCAATTGAAATTGCCCATTACGCATATCAAATTTTTCCTTTGCATAACGAGTAAATCTGTCCCGGAAATACCCGGGTCCGAAATAAAGTAACCCGGATTCTTTCCGCTTTGTCCAAGCGCTTTCAGTATAACCTTCAGCACAATAATATGTACGGAAAAAAGTGTCTTTGTGACTACGTGTTATTGTTGTGAAAATGTCGAAATCGTGAGGCCTTAAAAATGGAAACATCGTATCCTAGGCACAGAGAAACTCAATTTTAAGATATTTAACCGCAGGCAACACAAAATCAGAAGCGGAAAATATAGTGAAACTAATCAGGGCTCGACATTAACTTTTGAAGCCACTTGTCCGGTCAGTCAAGTAGACCAAAATTTCACTTGTCCTGACCAAAAAGCAACTTGTCCTGACCATTATATATTAATCTGCTCAGTACTTTGCAAAATAATGAAATAATCCAAAATGCTCAAATCATAAAGACTGTAATAATTCAAAATACATGTTAACATAATTGTAGGCAATTTCAATACAAAAAGAACTGACTAGAATAACGGAAAACTCGAGATTATTGTTTTTTAAACATACAAAGCCATAATACCTGACAAAAACTTGTGCTATGTAAAATCATTCTATACATAGAGATGACGTCACTTCGTAAATTGTCTGTAAGATCGGTGTGTACCGGTGTTGTAAAATGCATATTCTTTACAAGGGAGAATATTCTTGTTATCTTGGCAAAGAAAAATGTTAAGGGTTGCTTCCCTTGTAAACAGCACGGTGTAGTATTGCATGGAACTATCAGAATACCTTGCGCTTTGTCGTTTAAATGTTAACATAATATAATCGAAAAAGTTTTGTGGTAACTCCACAGAAATAACGGATTTAAAGGCATTTTTTTTAAGTAATTAAATTATAACGACCGCTTGTCCCGTCGGACTAGCAAATTCTATATTTACTTGTCCGGACTAAAAATTTGGTTGTCCCGGACAGTCGGACTACCGTTAATGTCGAGCCCTGCTAATTATTGACGACATTGTGTCGGAGGCAAGCGCTGTCAGTGCTTACATTGTTAGAAAACTGGTGGAAAAAATTGTTGAACTTTTTTTTAAAATCAAGACTGTATATTATGGATACATCTACATAATTACACAAAATCTCTGAAACTATTCAATTAAGAGTGGAACTTCTACCAGCTTATTCAGGTAAGCAGGTGAGAATTTAAAACAATGAACATACCCAATTTTTATACAAAAGTACCCAATTGTCAATTAAAGTAGGGGGTACCGACTTTTTTGTACCCAATTGAATATGAAAATACCCAATTGAACTGAGAAGTAGTGGGTATTTACCCAATTACTCAGAAAAGTTATCTGGAGCTCTGCTGTAACGTACAATCTTTATACGGAATGAAGGAGTTTTTATTTACCAGTACACTTTTTGTATTCTTTTGATAGTCTACTTAATTTTTGTTTTACTGTTAAATAAAATAACGCCGCACGCGTCAGACTAATGTCGTTAAAATCAAGTTTAAATAAAATTATGTCACACGATAATATCGTGAAATCCTGAAATTGGGAAAATCGCGTCGTGAAGTTTGGGTCTTATTGAATACATCATACAGTTCATACTTAATTGAACATACCCATTTAAATAATCATTTGCAGGCATGCCTTAATGACCATTAAGTTATAAAGTTTATATAAATAACAAAATATTATAAAGAACACACCAAATCAATTACTAGTTGTTTTAATCTCTTTTAAAGCAATGTCTCTCTCTTTCATTTTTGTGAAAATTTCAACAATCTTTGATGTTTGATCATCACTCAGTTGCTTGCATCCCTCCCTGCACAGCATCATTATTGCTGTCAATGTGTCCTGTGATAGATGGTTCCGGTTGGTTTTTTGGCATAATATTTGCTATTATGACTCATTTCAAACTGCGATAAGGTTACAAACCGACGTAAAACAGTACGCTGGCTGCCTGGCAAAAGAACCGGAAACAGTAACAACTCTATTGATTGAATGCGCTGAATAATAAAACCCGAAATTAATCGAGCGCATGGTTACACACAACTATACGATTTTCTTTGTTCGCTCGCCGAAAGTTGGTTTTTTACGAAACTTTCTATCGTTTTGAGAAAAAATTCGGACGCTGATTGGGATTTTTCCAGATGCCGATTGGGAATTTGGGAATTTTCGCTTGATTGGGAAAGTACCGTTTTGGGAATTTGGGAATTTTCGTTCGATTGGGAAAGTACCGTTTACCGGTACTTTATAAAGAAGGAGGAAAATCGCTGGATATATGTATTAAAATATTAAACTGCATGTCAGACTTGTCGTCATTAAATTCAAGTCGTCATTAAATTCAAGATTTAAAATAAAAATACGTCACAAGATATATGTACTTCATACCATACGAGTTTTTTAGGATATTTTCAGATCTGAATACTGGTATTTTACATGTGTTAAACTTTAACTGTAATGTATCGCAGATTCAGAGATGTATGTTTTGTTGTAAAGGTCATTTAACCTAACATATCTCAGACACAAAGAGTGTCAAAATTTGTGCAAACAATTAAATTAAAACTAAGACATTTATCGATTGTCATTACCTGCTGTATAATTTATTTGTGTACTGACATATATTCAATTGTGGTGAAATCAACCGGGATCACCTTGGTGAGAATCTGGTGGAAAAATCACTGCACTAACCTGAGACATCAGTCTGTGATGATTGATTGCTCAGTTGTACATATTTTTCTAATTCTGGCTACCATAACTTTAAATGTCGCTTTTTATGATGTTTGACTGGCGCGACTTTATAGTTATGGACCAACCCCATTAAGAAAGTCAACCACAAAATCCAGAAAAGTTGACAGTTAACAAAGACCGGTCCAAAACAGCTTTTAAATGCAGTTATTGGCCCATATCAATCACTTGAATTGAAAGATTGACATTTTTCACATTTAACTGATATAGTCTTTCACAAAATACTATCTTAAACATTTAAAATTTATCTATTCTGCTCTTACATATCGAGAAAAACAGCGATGTGACAGACTTTCTTGAAATGCGAATCTCCCGGGATTTCACGGTCATATGATGGTATTTCTACTTTTAGTAACGTACCATGTGCTCAAGTGTTTTAAAATTCAGAATGACATTTCCCGGTATTTTAGAATATTCTGGCTTGTTTTGTGAACAAATTGTAGTGTAAATACAAACTCAAAGTAAATATTTAAAACTACCCGATTCACACTGAAATCAGTTTTTTAATCCACCAGACTTATGTTGTTAATCACAAATAATAGATTTCAGAAAACGAAAGTAATGTTTACAATTTCAGCAAAAAATGTCAAGGTCGTTCGAAAGTATCCATATTAAAACTAGTCTTGGACAAAGCAACAATGGCGTCAAAATTGTGAATTTCAGACTGATGAGAGTTATTTTCATCTGTTGTAAGATACATTTGAAACATTTGAACCTTAAAATATTCCTTGATGCAGTAATTTATATTCATTCACCAATATATGTATAAATGTATCCAAGAAAATGAGTATTCTTTGATTTATAGCGTGACATAAATATGTTACGACTCTGGCTGACTTTCGATACGGGCTTGGCTTCAGCGTACAGGTATGTCAATACTATATAAATTGTACGCTGAAGTTTCTTTAGCTAATATTTTTCTAATGTTGACAGACCTTTGACATTGCTGGGGTTTGTTGAGTTAAAGACTTATTATCATCAGGGTCAGGAAGACATTATAGACATTAAACAGCGTATCATTACGTAGACAACAGTTGCACAACTGTATGCGTAAAAGGTAAATCAGTAATTAATAATTATGTTGACAACTATCTTACGTAGCAACGTCCGAAAATATGAAATATCCGACATGTATTTCAATATTTAAAATTCAAGATATAAAGACTACTGAACTGTTTTACTTTAAGGAAAAAACAGTAAAACTATGTTTTTAATGAAAATGAAACACAACAAACTAAATACTTATCATGATAACGGCTAAACGACTTATTATCCCAATATAACACTGTCATTGAATCGCACATTTCAATTAAAATTATTCCCCTTGAAAGTTAATGCATATTGATATAACGAATTCATCAAACGTTATCAAACATTAGTAATTTGCATTGCATCGGATTCCCACAATATTATGTGGATGTAAATCGGATCCGGTTGTTGTTTATGTGTCAAGCTCATTTTGCCAGTGAGATACTTAAATTTCTTGCGTAGTAAAATCGGCTAGATTGAACTTTACCGGTACGCAGTTGTTTACCACTATCAAATCTACTGTAAAGTACACAAAGATACTTACATAATTCGGCCGTATCTGTCTGAATAAACATCCGCTGCACAAAATATAGACATTTGTATTAATGATTATTAAACACAATCATATTTGTCTGTTGAATTAATAAACAAAAAGATACATTAACAGCATGTTTAACTATTTAATAAATATGCTTAGCTTAGTCTTTTGGTACTCTTCTTTCATGTTTATTTTTTTTTCCAAATTACTAAAACTTTTTTGATAGCAAGAACAAATTGATTCAGTACAATGAATTGCATTTGCAATGTTATAGTGGGAACAATATTTGATTAACTCAAATTTGACTAAATCAACATTCGAGTCAAATTAATCAAAGTTGTTTGCACAGATAATTATTGCCCATTCATACTGCTATGAATTAATGGACTATAACACCTATATAATATATAGGTGGTACATAAAGTTTCAAAGTGGTACATAAAAGGCTTGGTACATAAAAGGACTGGTACATAAGGTGTCACATTGAGCTAAAGAAACTTCAGCGTACAGTTTATATAGTATTGACAGACATGTACTACTACTAGTCGCCTTGAAAGTCGCGCCAGTCAAAAATCATAAAAAGCGACATTTAAAGTTATGGTAGCCAGAACTAGGTATCAGTGTTTCAATAATGTAGTGTTTCCTAATTATGTATTGCTTAGGTTGTTTTGTTTCGAATTTGCATTTTTTTTAGAGCATCTTCAGTCATTTTGCAAAGTCCATGTTTTTTTTGTAATAAGGTTAATTATGTTGCACATGGGAATGCGTGGTAAGTAATTGTAGTAGTAGTAGTAATAGTAGTAGTAGTAGTAGTTATTGTTGTTCTTGTTGTAGTAGTTAATTAATTAGTAGTATTAGCAGTAGTAGTAGTTGTAATCGTTGTGTTTTTATTTGTATTGAATTCTGCTCATACAACACAATGATGCAGCTGCTAATGATGATGATGATGAATATGATAATGCTGCTGATGATTGTGATGATGATTATATGATGGGACTTAGGTCTAAGAAAATTTGTGAGGTTTAAACACAAAACCTGCTGGATAATAAAACCATTTTATGACAAAAGAGCTAGATTATAGACTATATAATAAGTATAAAATTGGGAAAGTTACCATTCAATGATCACGTGGGCTTCATCAACAGCAATGCATGAAACAGTTATATGATATCTTTTTGAAATGTACTCAATATTGCTCTTCCAATTGTTGTGCTCAGAAATGCTTCTGGTTGGGCATACACCAATGAGTACTTTCCTTCAATTATTTCTTCTATATTTCTAAAGGCCCATTAACAATACTGTCACCCTTAGCAGGATTAACGCACGATCTCCCCCCCCCCCACCCAAGATGTTTCCTCACCAGACATTTTCCCCCATGACGTTTTTTCCACAAGCATTTCCCTCCCCCATTTTAGTTTTAGTGCTGATGCTTCCCCCCCAATAAATTTATAATTGTTTGGTTGAAGTATAATCTTGATTTATTATCAAAATGATTATATTCCTTATGAAATCTTTAATTAACTTTATCTATGAAGCAGCTTGTTTGTTGTTTTCTTTGGATTTAGAGTTCATATTTTTTTGTTAAACTGTTTAAGGAATGCATTTAAATCATTTGTAAATGCATCTTGGTGTACTATTGGAATATTCTCAAAATCTAACTGAGTATCTTATACATGTTGTTGTTTTAAATCCAATTAAATAGGATCAATTGATGAATTATTTCAGTTTAAGTAAACTTGGGCTGGGTTGTGGAACTGTAGTTATTTGTTGTTTTTTAATCCAATAAAATAGGGTCATTTGGTGGAATTCATGCATTAATATGTATATAATCCAATTATTGGATGTCACTGAAATTTTCATTTTTACTTATAGCTAATATAGACTAATTTAAACAGAATTGCACTGTCCTTGCACATTATTTCATTATAAATAATATAATTAGCAAATGTAATCACATATTGATATTTTAATAATTTAACTAAATGATATTAATAATATTTAAATTTGCACCAAAAAAACTAGGGTAGGTAGGTAGGTAGCCTAGGGAATTTTATTTCATTTTGAAATTATCAGTGCTGACAGTGAAACATATTTTTATAGCTTCTTCAACATCAGTTTTTCATTTTATGACCTGCAACAGATTCTATGCTTCTTTATATTACTATGGTAAGTCATAGAAGTGTTATATATATTTCAATGATAGAATGTGCTTATCTCATCTAATGAATGACTATCCACCTTTTAAGATGTCACCTAATCTAAATGCATTAATACAATAGTTGTAATTAATATAAATTGTTATATTTGTAACATACTATACCACTAAAAATTACCATTAAAGAACATCAATGCTGTGCTTTTACTAAATTTTTTACTAAATGTTTCAATGATCTCAATTATTGAAAGAATTTTTTTTATCAGGCACTTATAAAAAAAATGTGTGTACTAAAACAATTGGTTATGAACAAAAATTGGGTACAAACTATTTTGGGTACCATTTTTTTTTATAAGGAAATATCGGGTACCTGAAAGTATACCGGGGTACCAAAAAGTATCATTTGAAAAGAGGGCGATGATGGCCCTGTATCGCTCCACTGTTTTTTCTTTGCCAAAAAACGTTCAATGCGCATGGGTTGAAATGTACTCAAGCATGTGACTTTCTCTTTCTATCCATAAATCAGTGAGTAATACTCAATTAAAGCTAGGCACGGCGTATAAAATCAAAACCACTGGGCCAAATCTGCTGAAACTTGGCTGCATTATAGATTATGGTTGAAACAAGCTACAGAATGAGCACTTTTGAACCTAAAAGCGTTTTGTACAAAAATGTAAACTTTAAGTGGCATTTACTTTTAGACATGAGAAAGTTGCAAATTTTTAATATTCTGCAAACTTCAACTTGTTTGTTTTTTTTACAAATTCAGAAGCATTTATGCTTGGAATGTATATAAACCCTGTTATTCAATGTCAAAGTTGGCCAAAAATCACAATACAATTACAAAAATGGCTAAGCAACAATGCCCCTTTAACATTATTGCTTATATTTAATTGTATTATTTAAAGAAATAACTGTGTATATTTAATCATAATGGCTCTGTATTTCACACTTGATAGGCCACTGCTGGGGCTTGAACCCAGAACTCATCTCACATTGTAAGATGCGTTTTTCAATTAAACTACAATGACTGTATCGTGTGAAGTTTTTTTTTTACATATGATAATTCATTAATCTCTTATTACATGGTAATTAGTTTAATCCTCATTGTAGACATTATATTTGAATAGTTTAATAATAATGGGAATAATACAATTATTTATAACATATAAATTAACATGCAATTTAAAGCATTCCAGAAACACCCGCGCGCTCGAACGTGCCCTTTTCACAAAATACTGCGCGTTGAAAGTGCCCTTTTCACAAAATACTGCGCGATGAAAGTGCCCTTTTAACAAAAAAGCCCCCCTGCCCTTTTCAAATCCTAGCTGGAGCACTGGCATCGGTGTAGAGATAAAGAAATTATAGTAAAAGGCAATTTTGGGTGGGCGTGGCCTATGTGGGCGGGGCGCCCCAGGGTTGGTAATGGGGCCATGCATAGTTGAGATTAACCGTATTGTCATAAGAGAGGTTCAGTATCAATTTGAAGTGAATTGGTGTAGAAATGAAGAAATTATAGTAAAAGTAATTTTTGGGCGGGCGTGGCCTATGTGGGTGGGTTGCCCCAGGGTTGGTAATGGGGCCATGCATAGCTGAGGTTGACAGTATTGTTATAAGAAAGGTTCAGTATCAATTTGAAGTGAATCGGTGTAGAAATGAAGAAATTATAGTAAAACTGCAATTTTGGGTGGACGTGGCCTATGTGGGCGGGGCCCCCCAGGGTTGGTAATGGGGCCATGCATAGTTGAGATTGACAGCATTGTCATAAGAGAGGTTCGGTATCAATTTGAAGACAACCAGTGTAGAAATGAAGAAATTATAGTAAAATAACCTAAAAAAATGAGTGAAAAACTCTGACCCGGCCCCGCCCCAACCCCATAACTTTTGACCCAGGGGTCAGATCAAAATTCCAAATAGTGCAGGGTCGCACATATGCTCATAGCTACCATTTGTGTAAGTTTCAAGGTTCTAGTGCATATAGTGTAGGAGGAGATAGTGGCCAGGACGGACAGATGGACGGCGGAGATAACCACAATATCCCCACGCTTTTCAAAAAGTGTGGGGATAAAAATTAGCATGATGCAGATATTTTAAAATAGAAGTTTGTTTAAGGTAAACAATATTGTTTAACGGTAATCAGTAGCGTGTTTTACGACATCGGATTTTGGGAGGATATACAACTCAGGTACAGTCTCATATCACCGGGTACGTTTAAGTATATTTTCCGTACCCGGGGTACATGTAAGTATACTTTAGAGTACCCAGGGTACATGTAAGTAGTACCCGAGCCGACAATGACCAATCTAGCCTTAGTAAGTGAGTGATGGTGTATGAGATATACACCCTCAGTAATTTCATACCATACGAGAATGAGCTTCGCTGTTTGATCAGTTTCATATTTTCTTTAATATCACGGATTAGAGAAAAAAAAACTCTGTCATGATAAAAAACAATGTAAATAGAGGGACAAATGTTTACTTTCCATTCATGGTAGATTTAATGATTAATTTTTCCAGTGTGAGTCTTTGCATATAGTATACTGTTAATTTGTTTAACAGTTTAAACACAAAAGTTGTCCTTAAATTAGGACCTCTGTCACACAATATCATTATAAAAAAAATGAAATATAGGCATATGAAATGGCCGTAAACAACTTTAAATAAAAAATAATTACGAATTTCATTAAACTGAAAACTTTTTTATAATAGACTTGTTTTTTTCCCTCAATTATTGAGTATTATAGATAATTTTTTACCCATGGGGGTAAATACCCCCACTTTTCAAAGCATGGGGGTAAATGGTCAAATTTTGCCTTGGTTGAAGAGTAATTTGCTAAAAGTAAAACCAGAATATAGCCGGGGTACAGACACTCTACTTTAATAATGTTAAACACAATTAACCACTAACTATATTTGTATTCCTTCATATTAGTAGGTTTCTTAATTTCGTGTTATTTTAACTTGTTGGCAGATTACATTTAAGAAGATCTTCGTCCTTATTGTCCACCACCGTGGCCAACGGAAAACTTTTTTGCCAACTTTCAACAGTTGTTTTATTAGCATTTTAGTGGTTCCTTTTTTGATTTGAAAACAGAGGAAATTAAATCATTCAGTATTGGCAGTACAAGTTTATTACTCAATACAATTTTTGCCATACACAAAGAATCCATTGTACTTTGATAAGTAATTTGTGTTGGCTTGGAAGAAGCCATGCTGACCACTTCATGTAATTTAATAAACACATAAGCGCTTGACTGTCTGTAAAAAAATCAATACTAAATTTACCATGCATCTAGATAAAACAGAGTATACATACCGACTGGCTAACTATTTCTACAATCCAGCTCTAATTTTTACGATAACCAGTCTCATTTTTTGGCTAAAGACAATCAGCTGTTTATATTTTTTGTTTACCATGTACGCAAAGAATTTACAGCATTAGCGTAAGTCCAGATTGGCTTGCTTAAATGTACGCACGGAAATGATAAATTGAGCGTATCTTGATATTTTGAATGCGTATATTACGCTGATACGCAGCTTATCTAGAACGCTGATTATTATTAAATAAATAAATAGCGATTGCTGTTTTTGCAAAAATTTGAGGACTTTGCAATGCAAATGGTCAGTATTTTAATTAGAGGAATTTGCAATGCAAATTGTCAGTATTTTAAAAAGTGTGCAACTCATTTTTTCACATGTTTCGACAGTTAGCGACTTTTTTTCTCTCACAAATTTGAACAGTTTGAGACTCATATTTTCACAAATTTGAACAATGCTCAATTAATTATTTTCACAATTTCCAACAGTCACAAGTCATTTGTTCACAATTTTGAACAGTGTGCAACTTACAGGAAACAAAAATATTTCTAAACTGCACTCGTCCTGCAGGACGAGTGCACTTAAATTTGCACTCGTCCTGCAAACACATGCACTCGTCCTTGAATATGTGTGAAATAAAGTTTGCAAAGGGCTAATATGACTAATAAAATTTACTATATCACTGCTAAAATGCTGCTTACTCAGTTATTCATGCCAGCTGATCAAAAAAGAAATGTTAAGCAGTGAAATAAGTTATTTATGAGGAACACAAAATAAATAAATGAAGACTGCTGTTTTACTTTCTTCTAATGCTTGCGTGCTTTCAGTTTGGGATGTTTGAACATCAACCCCCCCCCCATCCCTTTAAAGAACGCTCAAATGTAAGACATTTTTTTGACGAAATTCAGACTAGTTATAAACTGTACTTTGCAGTTAAATAATTCTTTAAAAATCAATACTTACAGTGAATGCAGTCGGATGTTTCCCTGTCAACATTGACACCAATATTTACTAACTAACGCTGCCAACAAAGCACAAGCTTTACGTGTCAGGATGTGGCACTATCTATACAAACTGCATAAGTAATAACAAGACGCTTAGGGTTTGAGGGACACCAAACCTGATTATGAGTCTTCCACACCTTAAGCATCTTAACCCTTTGCATGCTGGGAAATTTGTCGTCTGCTAAAATGTTGTCTGCTGAATTTCTAAAATTAGCATTTTCTTCGATTTTTTTTCAAAGAATACTATCAGAATAGCAAACAGTTTGGATCCTGGATCCAAACTGTTTTCAAAGGCCTTTAAAATTCGGTTCCCGCACTGAAAGGGTTAAATATACTTATTTGCTTGTGTACATGTACCTGATAATAAATTATTATTATTACCTGTTTTGGCATCAACAAGCTTTATCAATTGGCCCTCAAGTTTTGCACATAAATGCTACACGATCAACCAATATGCCTTTTCATTTCAAGTTGGAAAGCAATTTAGCCCTTATTCGGCCATAATAGGGTGGAGGATCGATTTAAAATACAACTATTCCAGATACAAAAATATTAATTCATTTATTTAATGCACTTATTTTCTTCTCTTTTGCTACGAAATGACCAGTCATATTTTGCACTAGCAGATAATATTTCTTTTTTTACATATGAAAGGTAAAAAGAAATTCAAGCAGCATTTTATAATATAAATTTAAAAATGCACTAAATCATGCACTTAAAAACAATATTATTGTGATTCTGTTATGTATAATCATATTAATAATGCCTCATTTTTCTCCATTTTATGGTTTACTATCTATTTTTCCCAATTTTATGGTTTATCTTGCTTATTTTCTGAATTGAAAAGGCACTGGCTTAAAAAAACTGTCTATGCATGTAACTGTATATTGAAATCTCATTATGAGTGATTATAAATGCATGATAAAATTCTAACATGTTATGTTATAGATAAATCTATATTGTTTGTAATTTTTCCTAAACATTATTAGCCACCGTTGTGGTCAAACATATTTTTTTGTTTTATTAATGACGTTGTTTCACAGATTACTGTAACAGAGCTACAAATTAGGTGCGCATTTGTGTAAATACCCAATGTAAAATTGCCGATTACGCATAGAAAAATAAAACCATGCGTTCCGTGACCCAATTGAAATTGTCGATTAGGCATATCATATTTTTCCTTTGCATATTGAGTAAA
The DNA here is from genome assembly GCF_020536995.1 of Dreissena polymorpha. NCBI lineage: Eukaryota > Metazoa > Mollusca > Bivalvia > Myida > Dreissenidae > Dreissena > Dreissena polymorpha. Next base: position 109,791,683 of record NC_068359.1, read on the forward strand.
TCTGTCCCGGAAATACCCTGGTCCGAAATACCCGGATTCGTTCCGCTTTGTCCAAGCGCTTTCAGTATACGTGTTATTGTTGTGAAAATGTAGATGTTAATGTTATACTTGTTATGTACAAACTGACTTAAAATAAAATTTGTATTTGTATATTTGTATACCATGTGCTCAAGTGTTTTCAAATTCAGAATGACATTTCCCGGTATTTTAGAATATTCTGGCTTGTGTTGTTAACAAATTGTAGTGTAAATACAAACTCAAAGTAAATATTTAAAACTACCTGATTCACACTGAAATCAGTTTTATAATCCACCAGACGTATGTTGTTAATCACAAATAATAGATTTCAGAAAACAAAGGTAATGTTTACAATATCAGCAAAAGATGTCAAGGATGATCCGACAGTATCCAAATGAAAACTAGTCTTGGACAAAGCGACAATGGCTTCAAAATTGTGAATTTCAGACTGATGAGAGTTATTTTCATCTATTGTTAGATGCATTTGAAACATTTAAACCTTAAAATATTCCTCGATGCAGTAATTTATATTCATTCACCAATATATGTAAAAATGTATCCAAGAAAATGAGTATTCTTTGATTTATAGCGTGACATAAATATGTTACGACTCTGGTTAACTTTCGATACAGAGTTGGCTTCAGAGTACAGGTATGTCAATACCATATAAATTGTACGCTGAAGTTTCTTTAGCTAATATTTTTCTAATGTTGACAGACCATTGACATTGCTGGGGTTTGTTGATTTAAAGACTTATTATCATCACGGGCAGAACAACATTATAGACATTAAACAGCGCGTCATTAAGTAGACAACAGCTGCACAACTGTATGGTAAAAGGTAAATATGTATCTTAATAATTATGTTGACAACTAGCTTACGTAGCAACGTCCGAAAATATGAAATATCCGACATGTATTTCAATATTTAAAATTCAAGATATAATGACGACTGAACTGTTTTACTTTAAGGAAAAAACGGTAAAACTATGTTGAAAATGAAACACAACAAACTAAATACTTATCTGTTACGGCTAAACGACTAATTATCCCAATATAACACTGTCATTGAATCGCACATTTCAATTATAATTATTCCCCTTGAAAGTTAATGCATATTGATATAACGAATTCATCAAACGTTATCAAACATTAGTAATTTGAATTGCATCGGATTCGCACAATATTATGTGGATGTAAATCCGATCCGGTTGTTGTTTATGTGTCAAGCTCATTTTGTCAGTGACTGAGTGAGATATAATAAATTTCTTCCGTAGTAAAATCTACTGTAAAGTACACAATGATACTTACGTAATTCTGTCGTATCCGTCTGAATAAACATCCGCTGCACAAAATATAGACATTTGTATTAATGATAATTAAACACAATCATATTTTCTGTGTTTATTGAATTAATAACACTGAGTTTCTTTGTCGCGTTACAAGATGGCGGATGTCTAACGCTGTTTGTGAAGTGACGTCACAATGTTTATCTGTGCGCGTGCCCTTTCCCATAAAAGTATTTAAACACAAAATACTCGAAAACTTGATTTTTGCCAGGTATAACGCCTACGCCAACAGGTAGATCGCATTCTTGTCCATATACATGTCGAATTTCAGCAAACGTGCTGGGCCAGTTTTCAAGAAACTCAAATCGCGGCTATATGCCTCAACTTAACGAAACTTAGCCCCCTTTATCATTCGTTCGAATGAACGTCATCAATGATGACGTCCAATACATCACTCATTCCATACTAGAGTTGCGACACCTTAAGGGTTTCGCGGGATGGAATGAGTGGGGAGATCAAATCAAATTGAAAGCCGATTATTTCGACAAAAATTTGGGTACGAAAAAATATGTGGGCAGTGGGTACGAAAAAAAAATAATTTGGGTACGAAAACAAATTTGAGTACGAAAAAAAAAGGGTACGAACAAAATACTAGAGTTGCGACACCTTAAGGGTTTCGCGGGATGGAATGAGTGGGGAGATGAAATAAAATTGAAAACCTATTTCTTTTTGTGCATTTAATGATGGTAACCAAAGTTCTCGCAAAAATTTTTTATATACATATCACATGATAGTAACCATAATACTCGCAGACGTGTTTATTTTTTCGAGGCCGTTCGATTAGCTACCTAAAAAAGTAGAACTTCAATTCCCATGACTATAATATTAAAAACGTGAAAAGAGCAAACAACTGCAGTGTGTCGGACATCCCCATCTTAAACACTATCGACAAGCATTAAGCCTTAGCCTTTTTCTTTGTCTACAAAATTATGTGTATTTTATTGAAACATCATTATAGCTTTGCGTTCAAGATAGTGTTGAATTCATTTTGGAATGCAATCAGCGCTTTGATTTTATATTACGAAATGTACTACGCAGTACATTGTGTGACGTCATTTCGGTGACGAAACACAATGGTTTTATTTACACTCTCTGGAATTTGAGGACATGTCGTTGTGTTTTTTATCTGTAAACTATTTGTTTAAAGCATCGAACGAATGCAAAACGTATTTCGGATTGTGTGTTTATCATGCATAAATGTAAACATAGATAGAAATACAATACAATTGTGTGGTTTGAACTAAGTTTCGATAAAGACATGGATTAATAAAGGTGAAAGTGCATATCGTTTCAAATTGTTTGTTATAAACTTTGGATTAAAGTAGTCAACTTATTGTTATAAACATTGGATTAACGATGTCATTTAGGTAAGCGTGACTTTTATACTAAATTAAGTTTTTTTATAACTCTTGTTAAAGCTGAAATTGAGTCATCAAATTTCGCTAAAAAACGGTGTCAGTTGCAATAGATATTTTAATGTGCTATGTGAAATTATAATTATGTTTGATTATTTTGTTTATTTGTTACGCACTTTATGCTGCTAATGATGTGTTGCTCACGGCAAGCCTCGCCGTGTAAACCTTTCTTCAACTCCTCGGACAAATTAAAGTACACGTGATACTTACATTGTATTTTATTTTTTCTGTGTATTTGATGATGGTAACCAAAGATATCACAGAGATTTTAATATACATGAAACTATTTCAATTAATGCTATTTTGAGAAGTCCGTCACCACTCTATCGTTTGTTATTGTTTATATCATACTATTTTGCTCCACTATATAAACATTTCTCAAAACCGGCTTTCCGTACTTTTATTTTGCATGCAACTGATTGCGCAATTTATGACGTATGTTGTGTGACGTAATTTATTTGTCAAAACAAACAATTTGAGTTAAATTCTCTGGATGTTTTTAACAGTTATTTATTTGTTTAAAGCATCGAACGAATGCAAAAACGTATTTCGGACTGTGTGTTTATCATACATAATTGTAATTGTTATATTATATTGGATTATTGTCGTCATTAAGGTAAGCGTGTTGTTTATACTAAATTGATTTACTGCTCACGTTTATTTATTGATTCAATAATTAAACCCTAAATTAATAATGTATTTGTCTCATGATTATCATGTATATTAAAGATATTATCGGATAAATAGAATACCATGTTAATACCAGTGTGTACTTACATTTATCTGACACGTCTCGGAAAGCTTCGCCGTGTAAACCTTTCTTCAACTCTTCGCACAAAATAACATAAATTTATGTCATGAATATCTAAACAACCACACTCGATCTGCACAAAAGACATGCATGTGTACTTCGTATTGATATTCAAACACAATTATTACGTCGTTGTTTATAGATTTAACGCCTAACTGTATATATATTGAATTAATAACGCGTAACTTAGTTTCTTAACAAGATGGAAGCTAGCCTAAGCGCTTTTCATGACGTTACGTCACAATGTTTATCTACGCGCGTTGTGTTTCGCAGAAAAAATATTTAAACACAAAATACTCGAAAACTAGATTTTTCCCAGGTATAACGCCTACGCCAACAAGTAGATCGCATTCTGGTCCATATACATGTCAAATTTTAGCAAACGTGTTCGGCCAGTTTTCAAGAAACTCAAATCGCAGTGATTTGCCTCAGCTTAACGAAACTTAGCCCCCTTTATCATTCGTTCGATTGAACGTCATCAATGATGACGTCCAATACATCACTCATTCCATAAAGGTACGAAAAACTATTTGGGTACGAAAAAAATGGGTACGAATAAAAAATTAGGTACGAACAAATTTGTGTACGAAAAAAATTTGAGTACGACATATGGGTACGAAAAAATTTGGGTACGAACAAATTTGTGTACGAAGAAATAATGGGTACGAACATAATATGGGCAGGAAAAAAAACTAATTTGGTTACGAAAACAAATTAGAGTACAAAAAAATAAAGGAAACAAAAAAAAATAGGGTACGAAAACTATTTGGGTACGAAAAAAATGTGTACAAATAAAAATTTGGGTACGAAACAAATTTGGGTACTAAAAAAATGGGTGCGATTTTTTTATTTGGGTACGAAAAAAATGGGTATAACAAAAAATTGGGTACGAACAAATTGGCACGAAAAAGATTGGTACGAAAAAAAAATGGGTACGAACAAATTTGGGTACGAAAAACATTTCGGTACGAAAAAAATGGGTACGAAAAAAAAATTGGGTACGAAAACAATTAGGAACAAAAAACATTTGGGTACGAAAAAAATGGGTACGAAAAAAAAAAAATTGTTACGGAAAAAATTTGGTACGAACAAAAATTTAGGTACGAAAAAAATGGGTACGAAAAAAATTGGGCACGAAAAAAAAGGGGTACGAAAAAAATTGGGTACGTAAAATTTGGGTACGAAAAACATTTGGGTACGAAAATAATGGGCACGAATTTTTTTTTAGGTACGAACAAATTTGGGTACGAAAAACATTTGGGTACGACAAAAATGATTACGAAAATCGAAAAATTGGGGTATGAAAAATCTAATTTGAATTGTCTAGCCCGTCAATTGTCTCCTGGGGGTGAATTGTCTTGGGGTTGCTATTAAGGCTACATGTACTTCCGGCCAAGCCACGTGTTTATAGCGATTGCGCAATAAAAAACACCACTTTTTCGTGATTTAATAAAAAACTAGATTTTTCCCAGTAATAACGAATACGCCAACAGGTAGATCGCGTTATATGTACAGTTAATGGAAAATTTCATAGGGCCATACATTGTAACTCTGTGAAAAATCATCTGACCAGAACCGGCTGATAATTTGCATGTCTCCTCTTGGTAGTGAAGCTTCCCATTAAGTTAAATTGAATTACAGTCATTAGTTGCTGAGAAATAGCCCGGACAAAAATTGTGCATGGACGGACAAACGAAGCGGCGACTATATGCTCCCCCCTTAAAAAATTTGGGGAGAGCATAATAAAAAAGTTGTGGCAATTTAAAGGTGGTACGCAAACTTTAAAATAGATTTATCAATTATATGCTTATTCTTAGTGAAAAAAAGGCCATAATTGTTACAAAATGCTTGATACAGTTATCTGCTTTTGTTTATACATTGGGGTCATGTTGGTTAAGAAGCAAAATACATGTATGAAAGCAATATGTCAATGGACATAGGAAATATATTCGAGGTGGTACGCAAACATTCCAATGCGCGCACTTACGCCGGGGTGAGTAGGATAGCTACACTATATATATTTCATTTATAATAGTCGAGCTCAAAAGTAAATATACTATAAACAACAAGCTTACCTCAATCACAATTTTAATGCAATGCAGTTAAACAATAAAGTTACAATGATATGCCAGGGATTGAAACTAACTTTTTACTATTGTGGGCAACCATCTTTAGTATTTTGGTTGCCCAGATAAAGAATAACGAGCCCAGAAATATGAACATGTGAATATTATTATATTTTTTTAATAAAATAATAGATAATTATATACATTTGCTGACAATACACATGTTCAATGCATGATGTATTATTATGAGCCTGAATTGAATCATGTCCTATTCCTATATAATGAATGTTATTTAACTAGTATTGATCCATGGTGATCAATTGTTTTTCAATTTTTATTGCACTGAATTGTTTTAAGATTAAAAAAAAAACAAGTTTACCAACTTTTGAAATTGAGTTGCCCAGGCCAAAATCTACTTGCCCCGGGCTCATGGGAAACCACTTATTTCCATCCCTGTATGCTCTTCATTTTCTGTTCTTCCATCCCATTCTCAAAATTAATTTTAAAGCACAATATTTTTAATAACATTTGTATGAATTACTAACCATTATCACCCAAAACACAATTTTACAACGCTGTAATCGTGTCGTAGAGATTTAGTTTACTATTATCAGTGTTCTCTTTAAATACCGGCAGCCAGCGATTCTGCCGGTTACATTTACTCTTACATTTACATGACTGCTTCTTTTCCCAAATATATCAAGTAAATGTCATAAATGCTTTTGTTTTACTGCATAGTTGCTGGCCATATAACTGGTACTCAATTTTCTGGAAAACACTGAATTATGCATGAAAAACACACAATACTTAAAATCTTAGATTCGTTTTTAAAATAAATTGACACTTCCAGCTTGTCGCCATTAAAATCCAAAGATTCAAATAATTTTCCACGAGGTACGTCAACAATTGCGTAATCAAATGAATGAAAAAAAAAAGTAAAGAAAGCCGGACTTTACATAAATTCAAGGTTGATAAACACAACAAGGTAAAGGTACCTTGTAGTCGGTGAGATATAATAATAATACAGTTAGTAAGGCTCGTACCCTGGGTACGGTAAATATACTAAAACGTACCCGGGAATTTTAACACTAAATCGGTTGTTGTCGGGTATTTTGTAAAAATTAATTATGTTTACATTTATGTCAATTTTCTGTTCAATGGCATTTATATTATCAAAACTCATTGTTAAAATCAATGATGTGATTTAATTTTAAATCTTAAATTGTTTAAAGTCGCGTCATTGTATGACGTCGTCAAGTATAATATTTTCCGCGACATCGCACGCTCACTTTTTACCGTCATAGATTTTTTTTAAAGAAACATTTTTTGGTTTGCAAGGTCCGTTAAATGGGGAACACCATATTCGGTATTTATATTATGTTTTAACAATTAATTCATGCTGTGTAATAATTATTGAATAAGATATTTCGATATTGATTGAAAATGTATCATATGTTATTTATGAAACCTCTTATTCTAATGAGTGTATGCTATTATATTATACTTTGAAAAGCATATCTGTTGTACTATAATCTTATTATTCAAATTAAATCGTTAATTTAACAATGCTTGTCGTCAGTGTTAGTCGTAAATGCTTGTGATCATTGTCGTCAATGTTAGTCGTCAATCCTTATCGTCATTATACATGAAGGAAATAAAAGCAGAAACAGAGACGTATTCTTGATTACTTGCTTATTCCTACGGCGTCCTCTCAACACTCAAACTAAAAAGCATGTTGATGCAGATTTTTTAAAAGAGAAGGTTGTTTAAGGTTAACAATATTGTTTTACGTTATCGGTAGCATGTTTAACGACATCGGATTTTTGGCGGATATACAACTCGGATACAATCTAATATTTGCGGGCATGTTTAAGTTTATTTACCGTACCCAGGGAACATGTAAGTAAAGTTAAGAGTACCCGGGGTACATGTACCGGTAAGTAGTACCCGAGCCGAGAATGACCAATCGAGCCTTCGTAAGTGATTGATGGTGTATGGGATAACATGCACTGAGGGTGTATATTTTTCATGAACAAGTCAATTGAAGGTGTTAGAGATGCATTGATCCATAACATTAAAAAGGGTAATTAACCAAGGGCTTATTAAAATTAAAACGATGATAATACATTGTACCAGCTGTTTATTGTTGAGTACTGTAAGCTTGCAATATTTTAAATAATGTAAACAACTTACCTTGTATTAAGTTGGCACATTGTTGGCAGATGTAGAAACTTTTTATACTTATTTCTGTTAAGTTGCACTGGCTGAACCAAAAGAGTTATGTAGTCGTTTCTGAATAATCACGAAACAACCTACTAATGCATATGTGCTTGCCAGTTACTGAGTTTGTGCATTTCCATTCATTATATTATCGGCCTTGGCAAACAGCGTAGACCCAGATGAGACGCCGTGCGATGTCTGCTATTTCGTTACGCTGAAGATTTCCATATCCACGGGTGTTTTTGTGTCAAATGTTATGGTTTTTCAATAGATCGTATACTTATCTACAAAACAGCGAATTAGCGTTCACTTTACATCATCTATGTTATTTTGTTAATACTTTCTCGCGTTCTTTTCGAACTTGTATTGACAGCCATTGGTCGACGCCGTCTGCTATTTCCAACGATGAAGATTTCCATATCCACTGGCGTTTTTTTTATGTAAAATGTTAGTGTTTTCCAATTGATCGTATACTTATCTACAAAACGGATAAGTAGCGTTCACTTTACATCGTTTGTGATGATGTTATTTTGTAAATACTTTTAAGCGTTCTTTCTGTCGAAGTCGGCCATTTTGACGTGTGTGAAAAAATACCGACATTCCCGCAATTACCAAAATCCCCAGGAATCCCCGAGATCCCACGAAATCCCCATTAATATTGATTATTTATCGAAAAACTGCGTATTTTAATATAGATTGTTGCGAAATACACTAAATAACTAATGAAACATTGTTTTTATGAAAGTTTGATTTCGGATATTTCGGTAGGGTATCGGTATATCCACATAACGCATTTTGTAATTTCGGTTATGTAAAACTTGCGAAATTTTTTCGTGATTTCATCAAAAACTAGATTTTTCCCATGTATAACGCCTACGCCAACAGGTAGATCGCATTCTTGTCCATATACATGTCAAATTTCAGCAAACGTGCTGAGCCAGTTTTCAAGAAACTCAAATCGCAGTGATTCTCGCCAGCTTAACGAAACTTAGCCCCCTTTATCATTCGTTCGATTGAACGTCATCAATGATGACGTCCAATACATCACTCATTCCATATAAGAATAGTTTGCACAATTATTTGGAGAAATAATATCACTGCCTAACGCATCAAATACAATTTTTAATTCAATAAAAACTTCTAAGTTTCATTTGGGACGGGCATAACAAAATCGAGTTTACAAAAGTAGTAAAAGAATATATTGAATGAGGTTTAACATGATCAGTTTGGATGCATTTATTCCAGCATTGAATCTAACATAGTTAGAGAATATATACATACAAGCCAGTAAGTTACTAGACTTGCGACACCTTAAGGGTTTCGCGGGATGGAATGAGTGGGGAGATCATATACAATTTTCAGCTTTCCGGAAGCAAGGACCCTCTGGACGTGAAACATCAGCTTTCCAACACTATATGATTCCAGTTCCAAAGCACATATTGCATTAGTTCAATGGGAAGAACATAAAACGTCATATTTACAAATCTCTGAAAAACAAACAGTGCTAAAAAATATTTAAAGTAGTCATTTACTATTTAATTGATTATGTCCTCTGATTGTTGCATTTTTAATTTAAATATGTGTTCCTATATGCATTTATTGTTGTATTGACTTAAAAAACTAAAATGGATGCCAATTCTTAGTTTGCTGTCTAAGTCTACCCTAAAATTATACATGTTTCTTGCATAATTGAATTATCAAAAACTGCATACTTGTAAAGGCATTGTCAGAGTTATTTGGTTAAGTTAGAGACAAAGTAAAGCAAATATATTCATTTTTCTTAAAATGAATCATCCTCTGAAGCCCCCACTGGGATTCAAACCCAGATCTCTTTCCTCTGGGAAGGAAAGTATTCTATCTTGAAATACAAGGGCAAGTAAGAGGAAAATTTGCAATTTTAAACCTATAAACATATAAACTTAATTTTTCACATGAACTTAGAAACAACACAGACATCTCGGAATCTGAAACACATTACAGTTACAATTCAGGTTTTTAGTATTGTGCATTGTACATGAATGTTTAAATATTGTATTTATCCTTGGTACACAGAACTGCCTAAAGATGCGTAAAATACCAGTATTCAAATCTGAAAATATCCCATGTGTTTGTTTCACTCTGTAAGTATCCCTATTTTATTTCAATAAAGAAGTTTTTCCTTCTCCTGAAAATTTAACTAAATGTCAGTTATGCTACTTTTTCATTCAGCAAATGACATGTGTCCGTAATGTCAATTTTGAAAATTTGGTAAAAACAATATTTTTACCAAAAAGGTAGACTTAATATTATTAAACAGTTGATGTATGTCACCTTAATAAAAAAAACAAAAATGGGAAAGAAATAAAATGTTTAAAAATGTCAGTTACATGACATATAACATTAAGTAGACGATATAGCTTTGATACTTTAGGATACGAGTAGACCTTAACACAAATAGGATAAGAGTAGACCTGAACACAAAATTTACCCAAATTTTCAATTTTCTAACTATAAAAGGGGGCATTATTCTGTCAAAAAACAGAAAAAAATGGGTACGAAAAAAATGTGTGTACGAAAACAATTGGGTAAGAAAAAATTATGCCAAAAAAATATATGCTAAAATAGCTTGGGGTCTTGACCATCAAAACGGCTTGGATTTTAATTATGCTGAAATAACTCGGGGGTCATGACCACCAAACTGGCTTAGAATTAAATTATGCTGAAATAGCTCAGGATCTTGACCACCAACCTGGCTTGGATTTTTATTATGCTGAAAAAGCTTGGGATCTTTACCACCAAACTGGCTTGGATTTGAATTATGCTCATAGTTCGGGTTCTTGACCACCAAACTGGCTTGCATTTTAATTATGCTGAAATAGCTCAGGATCTTGACCATCAAACTGGCTTTGATTTTAATTATGCCGAAATAGTTCAGGATCTTCACCACCAAACTGGCTTGGATTTTAAATATGCGGAAATAGCTCGAGGTCTCGGCCATGAAACTGGCTAGGATTTTAATTATGCTAAAAAAGCTCGGGTTTTTGACCACCAAACTGGCCTTGATTTTAATAATACCGAAATAGTTCAGGATCTTGACCACTAAACTGACTTGGATTTTAAATATGCTGAAATACCTCAGGGTCTCCCCCACAAAACTGGCTAGGATTTTAATTATGCTGAAAAAGCTTGGGGTCTTGATCACCAAACTGGCCTGGATTTTAATTATAATTTATACCGATATAGTTCAGGATCTTGACCACTAAACTGACTTGGATTTTTATTATGCTGAAATAGCTCGGGGTCTCCGCAACCAAACTGGCTTGGATTTTAATTATGGTTAGAAAGCTTGGGGTCTTTACCACAAAAATTGACCACCAAACTGGCTTGGATTTTAATTATACCGAAAAAGTTCAGGATCTTGACCACTAACCTGACTTGGATTTTAATTATGCTGAAATAGCTCGGGGTCTCTGCCACCAAACTGGCTTGGATTTTAATTATGGTGAGAAAGCTCGGTGCTTGACCACAAAAATGGCTTGGATTTTAATTATGCTGAAATAGCTTGGGATCTTTACCACCAAAGTGGGCGGGGCCCTGGGGTGGGTAATGTGAACATGGATGGTCGAGACACTGTGTTGTCATAAGAAATCTTAAGTATTAATTTGAAGTCAATTGGTGAAAAATGGTGCGGCAGAGGCCGACGCGTATTCCCATGCCGCATGTTTGACCCAGGGGGCGCCCCAGGGTTGGTAATGCGGCCATGCATGGTTGAGATTGACCGTAACTATTGTCTTAAGAGATTTCGAGTGCTTGACAGGTTAATGTAAGCCATCATGGAGACGGGTGGTTAATGTGGGTTGGTGGTAATTTAAAAGATGAAGTTTCAAAAATAATTATAAAAATAAAATTGGGGGGGGGGGATTCTGGGGTGGGGCATGGGGGATAGTTTGGGTGCAGTGCATTGTGGTATGTCAGGTAAGTGTTGTTTTGTCAAAGTATGAATCAAATGTGCTCATAAATAAAGAAGTTATGGCAATTTAAGCAAAATGTTCAATTATCTAAGTATAAAAGGGGCAATAATTCTGTCAAATGCTTGATACAGTTTTCTGCTCTTGTTTATAGATTGGGATCATGTTGGTAAAGAAGTATGCAAAATATGAAAGCAATATGGCAAAGGACATAGAAAATATTTGAGGTGGTATGCAAACTTTAACATAGATTTATCAATAATATGCATATTCTAAGTATAAAAGGTTAATAATTCTGTCAAAATGCTTGATTCAGTTGTCTGCTCTTGTTTATAGATTGGGATCATGTTGGTAATGAAGTATGCAAAATATGAAAACAATAAGTCAAAGGACATAGAAAATATTTAAGGTGGTATGCAAACTTTAACATAGATTTATCAATAATATGCATATTCTAAGTATAAAAGGGGCAATAATTCTGTCAAAATGCTTGATACAGTTGTCTGCTCTTGTTTATAGATAAGGGTCATGTTGGTAAAGAAGTACATGTATGCAAAGTATAAAAGTAATTTGTAAAAGGACAAAGAAAATATATGGGGTAGTACACAAACTTTAACATGTGCACGCTAACGGTAACGCCGACGTGATCAGGATAGCTCCATTATATATATTTCATATATATTAGTCAAGCTAAAAATAAGTGAAAATCTCTGACCTGTCTCCACCCCATCCCCTTTAACTTTTGACCCAGGGGTCAGATCAAAATTCCATATAGTGCAGGGTCGCACATAATGCTCATAGCTACCATGTGTTTAAGTTTCAAGGTTCTAGTGCTAATGGTGTAGGAGATAGTGGCTAGGACAGACGGACAGACTGATGGTGGAGATAACCACAATGAACCTGTTAACAGCCAACTAACGCTGCCAACAAAGCACAAGCTTTACGTGTCAGGATGCGGCACTATCTATACAAACTGCATAAGGAATTACAAGACGCTTAGGGTTTGAGGGACACCAAACCTGATTATGAGTCTTCCACACCTTAAGCATCTTAATAACCCTTTGCATGCTGGGAAATTTGTCGTCTGCTAAAATGTCGTCTGCTGAATTTCTAAAATTAGCATTTTCTTCAAAAAATTTTCAAAGAATACTATCAGAATAGCAAACAGTTTGGATCCTGATGAGACGCCACGTTCTGTGGCGTCTCATCTGGATCCAAACTGTTTTCAAAGGCCTTTAAAATTCGGTTCCCGCACTGAAAGGGTTAAATATACTTATTTGCTTGTGTACATGTACCTGATAATAAATTATTATTATTACCTGTTTTGGCATCAACAAGCTTTATCAATTGGCCCTCAAATTTTGCACATAAACGCTACACGATCAACCAATATGCCTTTTCATTTCAAGTCGGAAAGCAATTTAGCCCTTATTCGGCCATTATAGGGTGGAGCAGGGCTTTTTTTCCTTCTTTGCGAGTGGCCCTGGAAGGACATTTCACAATTTTGATAGGGACAATTCACAAACCTAACAGGGCCGTGAATTTTTACAAAATTGGCCGTTTTTCACAATTTCAACAATTTCACGGCTCAGTTTTTCACAATTTTAAGAAGTTCGCGACTCAATTTTTCACAATTTTGAATAGTTCGCGACTCAATTTTTCACAATTTTGAAAAGTTCACGAATCATTTTTTCACAATTTTGAAAAGTTCACGACTCATTTTTTCACAAAGTGAGGGTGCCAGGGCCGCTTCACAAAGTCAGGAAAAAAAGCCCTGGGGTGGAGGATCTATTTAAAATACAACTATTCCAGATACAAAAATATGAATTCATTTATTTAATGCACTTATTTTCTTCTCTTTTGCTACGAAATGACCATAAACCAGCTTTCCCAGTCATATTTTGCACTAGCAGATGATATTTCTTTTTTTACATATGAAAGGTAAAAAGAAATTCAAGCAGCATTTTATAATATAAATTTTAAAATGCACTCAATCATGCACTTCCAAACAAATTATTGTAATTCTGTTATTTATAATCATATTAATAATGCCTCATTTTTCTCAAGTTTATGGTTTACTATCTTTTTTTCCCAATTTTATGGTTTATCTTGATTATTTTCTGAATTCAAAAGGCACTGGCTTAAAAAAACTGTCTATGCATGTAACTGTATATTGAAATCTCTTTATGAGTGATTATAAATGCATGATAAAATTCTAACATGTTATGTAATAGATAAATCTATATTGTTTGTATTTTTTCGTAAACATTATTAGCCACCGTTGTTGTCAAACATATATTTTTGTTTTATTAATGACGTTGTTTCACAGATTACTGTAACAGAGCTACAGATAAGGTGGGCATTTGTGCAAATACCCAATGTAAAATTGCCGATTACGCATAGAAAAATAAAACCATGCGTTCCGAAACCCCATTGAAATTGCCGATTACGCATATCATATTTTTCCTTTGCATAACGAGTAAATTTGTCCCGGAAATACCCTGGTCCGAAATACCCGGATTCTTTCCGCTTTGTTCAAGCGCTTTCAGTATAACCTTCAGTACAATAATATGTACGGAAAAAAGTGTCTTTGTGACTACGTGTTATTGTTGTGAAAATGTCGAAATCGTGAGGCCTTAAAAATGGAAACATCGTATCCTAGGCACAAAGAAACTCAATTTTAAGATATTTAACCGCAGGCAACACAAAATCAGAAGCGGAAAATATAGTGAAACTAATTCTTGACGATATTATGTCGGAGGCAATTGCTGTCAGTGCTTACATTGTAAGAAAACTGGTGGAAAAAATCGTTGAACTTTTTTTTTGAATCAAGACTGTATATTATGGATACATCTACATAATTACACAAAATCTCTGAAACTAATCAATTAAGAGTGGAACTACAACCAGCTTATTCAGATAAGCAGGTGAGAATTTAAGACAATGAACATACCCAATTTTAAAACAAAGGTACCCAATTGTCAATTAAAGTACCCGTTGTGGGTACCGACTTTTTTGTACCCAATTGAATATGAAAATACCCAATTGAACTCAAAAGTAGTGGGTATTAACCCAATTACTCAGAAAAGTTATCTGGAGCTCTGCTGTAACGTACAATCTTTATACGGAATGAAGGAGTTTTTATTTACAAGTACACTTTTTGTATTTTTTTGATAGTCTACTTAATTTTTGTTTTACTGTTAAATAAAATAACGCCGCACGCGTCAGACTAATGTCGTTAAAATCTAGAGTTTAAATGAAATTATGTCACACGATATACGTATAAAAATATTTAACTGCATGTCCGACTTGTCGTCATTAAATTCAAGTCGTCATTAAATTCAAGATTTAAAATGAAAATACGTCACAAGATATATGTACTTCATACCATACGAGTTTTTTAGGATATTTTCAGATCTGAATACTGGTATTTTACGTGTTAAACTTTAACTGTAATGTATCGCAGATTCAGAGATGTATGTTTTGTTGTAAAGGTCATTTAACCCAACATATCTCAGACACAAAGAGTGTCCAAATTTGTGCAAACAATTAAATTAAAACTAAGACATTTATCGATTGTCATTACCTGCTGTATAATTTATTTGTGTACTGACATATATTCAATTGTGGTGAAATCAACCGGGATCACCTTGGTGAGAATCTGGTGGAAAAATCACTGCACTAACCTGAGACATCAGTCTGTCATGATTGATTGCTCAGTTGTACATATTTTTCTAATTCTGGCTACCATAACTTTAAATGTCGCTTTTTATGATTTTTGACTGGCGCGACTTTATAGTTATGGACCAACCCCATTAGGAAAGTCAACCAGAAAATGCCGAAAAGTCGACAGTTAAAAAAGACCGGTCCAAAACAGCTTTTAAATGCAGTTATTGGCCCATATCAATCACTTGATTGGAAAGATTGACATTTTTCACATTTAACTGATACATTCTTTCACAAAATACTATCTTAAACATTTAAAATTTATCTATTCTGCTCTTACATATCGAGAAAAACAGCGATGTGACAGACTTTCTTGAAATGCGAATCTCCCGAGATTTCACGGTCATATGATGGTATTTCTACTTTTAGTAACATACCGTGTGCTCAAGTGTTTTCAAATTCAGAATGACATTTCCCGGTATTTTAGAATATTCTGGCTTGTTTTGTGAACAAATTGTAGTGTAAATACAAACTCAAAGTAAATATTTAAAACTACCCGATTCACACTGAAATCATTTTTATAATCCACCAGACTTGTTGTTAATCACAAATAATAGATTTCAGAAAACGAAAGTAATGTTTACAATTTCAGCAAAAAATGTCAAGGTCGTTCGAAAGTATCCAAATTAAAACTAGTCTTGGACAAAGCAACAATGGCGTCAAAATTGTGAATTTCAGACTGATGAGAGTTATTTTCATCTATTGTAAGATGCATTTGAAACATTTGAACCTTAAAATATTCCTCGGTGCAGTAATTTATATTCATTCACCAATATATGTAGAAATGTATCCAAGAAAATGAGTATTCTTTGATTTATAGCATGACATAAATATGTTACGACTCTGGTTGACTTTTGATACGGGGTTGGCTTCATCATACAGGTATGTCAATACTATATCAGTGTCCAACAAATTTCTTATTGCATGTTATAGATATTACATGTATGTGCACATGTATGTGTACTTAAATTCGGACAGCACGTTAAGTTGGAAACGTAAATAAAGCGTTTAGATGATCAATACGACTGACTCGTATGGTGTTAATCAATGCAATTGCTCTTTTTAACAACAAATACCGAGTTTCAAGAAATCAAGAGTATTAAATCATTTATTTACTTGTGTCCGACTTTAAGTTCTGTCCGAATTTACGTATTGCATCCATATGTTACGACACTAGTGTGCAGTCAGTATACAATACAATAATTGTTTCAATAATGAAGGAACTGATACAGTGTAACGGTAACGATACAGCGTGTTTACATTATATTTTATTAAGAGGAAATGTCAATGCCAAATAATTCGCGAGATACCCCGGTACTTTAGTTGAAATTCACAACGAAACTTTTAATGGAAACTAAATGATCTCAATGATGTACCCGCTACGAAATTTTTATTTACAAATAAATACACCCATGCCAATTTGTGCGCGCTTTTTATCTGGACCAGGGGCCTATACGTTTGTATAGGTCCCTGTCTGGACAAAGAAATTCATTTATTAAATGTAGAACTTTGTAACCTAAAATAGCTGTACACAACGTGTGCAAACCGTCGCAGGTGATTTACGCAAGTTGCAATTGAACGGTCCTGATTGGGAGCTTATTTCATCATATCTTTAAATAGAATCATATGCCGAAATTCAATTGACACTTTAGAAAATTTCAAACGTTTGTGTTTATGACTCTCATCGTCTATATTACCCTCCCATAATTTGGTTTAAAAAAAAATTAAATTGGGCATATATGGGATTATTGATTAACAGTCGATCAATCCAATTATTAATTGACAATGCAAACTAATTAGCAGGTGTTAACCGCGTTGTTATTAATATTCATTTTCGGTTTCGTTACCGTTTTGAAGAATCCGCTATTGTTTTGATTTATTTAATGTTCGGCATCCTTGGATATTTAACGACATCAAAAACGTAGTCGCTCTTACTCATTGTTGCGGTTAACAAAGAATTCCAAACTGCGAAATGATGTTGCATCATGTGCGCCAACTATCCAACTGGCTCTCATTATATTATTAGCAGACGACAAATGTTGATTCTGATTGAATGATTAAAATGCACTCTTACTGTTTACGACATTACCGCAAGTGATCGGTGATTGATAAGATAATTGATTGCACTTTGTTATCGGATTATAAACAAGACACGGTGTAGAAACACATGGTCAGCGTGTTTATTCTACGTATGTCTGTCAATAAAACGGGCTACCGCTCTTATAGATTTATAGTAGCCCGGCGGGCGTCAGCTGAAACATTTCAGTAGCCCGATGAAAAAATTCTGTAGCCCCCGGGCTCCGGGCAATGGATTTGTCGGACACTGCTATATAAATTGTACACTGAAGTTTCTTTAGCTAATATTTTTCTTATGTTGACAGACCATTGACATTGCTGGGGTTTGTTGAGATAAATACTTATTATCATCAGGGGCAGGAAGACATTATAGACATTAAACAGCGTATCATTACGTAGACAACAGTTGCACAACTGTATGCGTAAAAGGTAAATCAGTATATTAATAATTATGTTGACAACTAGCTTACGTAGCAACGTCCGAAAATATGAAATATCCGACATCTATTTCAATATTTAAAATTCAAGATATAATGACTACTGAACTGTTTTACTTTAAGGAAAAACAGTAAAAGTATGTTTTTTATGAAAATGAAACACAACAAACAATATACTTATCATGATAACGGCTAAACGACTTATTATCCCAATATAACACTGTCATTGAATCGCACATTTCAATTAAAAATTATTCCCCTTGAATGTTAATGCATATTGATATAACGAATTCATCAAACGTTATCAAACATGAGTAATTTGCATTGCATCGGATTCCCACAATATTATGTGGATGTAAATCGGATCCGGTTGTTGATTATGTGTCAAGCTCATTTTGCCAGTGAGATACTTAAATTTCTTGCGTAGTAAAATCGGCTAGATTGAACTTTACCGGTACGCAGTTGTTTACCACTATCAAATCTACTGTAAAGTACACAAAGATACTTACATAATTCTGCCGTATCTGTCTGAATAAACATCCGCTGCACAAAATATAGACATTTGTATTAATGATTATTAAACACAATCATATTTTTCTGTGTTTATTGAATTAATGACACTGAGTTTCTTTGTCGCGTTACAAGATGGCGGATGTCTAACGCTGTTTGTGAAGTGACGTCACAATGTTTATTTGAGCGCGTGCCCGTTCCCACAAAAAAAGTTTAAACACAAAATACTCGAAAACTTGATTTTTCCCAGGTATAACGCCTACGCCAACAGGTAGATCGCATTCTGGTCCATATACATGTCAAATTTCAGCAAACGTGTTCGGCCAGTTTTTAAGGCGCTCAAATCGCAGTGATTTGCACCAACTTAACGAAACTTAGCCCCCTTTATCATTCGTTCGATTGAACGTCATCAATGATGACGTCCAATACATCACTCATTCCATACTAGGGTTGCGACACCTTAAGGGTTTCGCGGGATGGAATGAGTGGGAACTAAAAAATGTGGGTTCGAAAATTTTGGGTAAGAAAATGTGGGAACACAAATTTTGGGTACTAAACAAATGTGGGTACTAACATTTTGGTTACGAAAAAATATGTGGGTACGAAAATTGTGGGTACAATGGGTCAATGTTAAGGTTTTAGCATGGCGGACGCCGGACGGCGAAAAGAAACGATACGACACGATGAGCTGGCTATGACAATACCTCAGGTATTCTCCGAAAACAGCCGAGCGCATATGCATAAGTCAGTGAGTAATACTCAACAAGACTATTGTCAAGCAAATTTGTCCCCTACCGGCTCCACCATTGTCAGAATTTATTTTATGTTTTTATTTATTGCCATAGAAACAAGAATTTTTGACATAGGAACAAAATGAAATCACGTGCATAATGTCCTTTGTCACACGTTCGGTTAGCGTGTGCTCTTTCTTATGAGTGACCAATTTGTTACTTTCACGTTGTTTCCCCAAGTGCGCAGGATAATGAAAGACTGTAAGTCAGAGCAACATTAACTGTAGAACTTTATTGACACAAACACACAGCAAGATGGCAATAGAGCAGAGGTATTGAATCCATTCTGCGTTTGGCTTATATAGGAGTTGGTTGCCATCTGCTGTTGTTATGGTCACATTTGGTTTAGATTTGCTCTGACCCACAATTAGGTAATGACAACAAAGTATGTTGTAACATCAAAAGGGAGCTTTGATTAAGATGCCAATAACAGGCTGTCATTTAAGATCTCAACATGAATAATTTGTTTGTGACTTAATTTATGTTATGTTATAATCTTTTACATGCATTGTTGACAATATTGGAACATTGAAAAGGTGTTACAGCAAAACTGTAGAAAGATGTAATGTTGATGCAATAATCTTAACAAGCATTGTTGCTTATATTGGAAATATTGGAAAGGTATTTGATGATTCTCTTAACAATAAGTGATGTAAATATGTTGTATAATATTGCATTTACAACTAAGATTGTGTTACCCCTAAATATCATATTGCCAGAGATTGACAAGAAAACAGACATCAAGTGTAGCTGTACAAGATCATGAAACCCTACAACAATAAACAAATATACAAATGACATATATTATTAAACAAATATTCAAATGGTCAAATAACTATAAAACTATTACTATAAAATCTTCAAATATGCAAATGACTGCATATATAAATGCAAAACAATATAAAATCTTCAAATATGCAATTGACTGCATATATAAATGCAAAACACTGTGAAATCTTCCCCTGCGCTGTGAAACCAATGCTCCTGCATTGTAAAAAATTAAAAACATACGGGGAAACAATTTCAATGAACAATAACAATGACGGTCATGATGTAGATGAGTGATATATACAAAAACATGAGAAAAACATGAAACAGCAAATACAAGAAATTACAACATGTCTTTAAAAGTCATTTGTGAACAAATGTATACACTGTACAATGTTGGTAGGCCCCATTAGTGCTCATTTGGGAAGTTCGAACCGTTTAAAACAAACTTGAAAGTAAGTTTTACATGTCCAAAGAAAAGAATGTTGTTGGCAAACGGAACACATAAGAATGTAAAAAAAAAGTGATTGTAGGTGTATACGTATGGTGATTGTTGTAGTACCATCATGAAGTTGAGACTTAATGTTGCAGCAAAGCTGTACTGATCTCAGGGTATAATTTGTAGTAATAGGAGGATCCTTTGAAGAGTACTTTACATTAACTGGAATGCAAATGCCATTTTGGTTGATCCAAAGGTACATGGAGAATTTGTGTTTAGTGAGGCGGTTTACCTTGTATGCTTGAAGTGGAGTAATCATGATTTTAGGATTGAGGGAAAGAGTGCAGTTGTCGAATTTGTTCAATATTTTAAAATCGCCAAAGTCCAAAATGAGTGTGGAGGTGATGGAAATTTTTACTTGAACAGAAGGAAGACAATTATCTCCTGAGAATTCTAAGTGTTGAATGCATGGTGGTAGTTGAAGACAAGGGATTTGTGCAACATTCGTACCATCAGTGATTTCCAGGATCAGAGTGCTAGAGAATCTAGAATTGAAACAGTATTTTAGAAATCTGTATGTGGCAAACACAAAGAGAATGGCAGCAAACATAAGCAAAGGCGAGTAAGTTGTTGTTGTCATGTTGTGTAGAGGAGCTAAAGTGGTGGTTGTTGTCATTGGTGCTTGTGTAGTGTAAATGAAACTTGGCAGGGTTTGCAGCTTGTGCTGGATGAGTGATGTGCGTTAGTGCTAGCAATGATGCTAATCTACGGTATTTAAAGTACAAGTAGATTATCCCTGGAAGGCAGAGGATGGACAAGGTGGATGACACTATTGATAAAATGAAAGAAGGGGGTTATTTCATCAATGTCATAGTCTTTTAGGGCAAGAATGGGTTCTGCTAGAGAACTGTATATTTCTTGGTCCTTTTTAGCTGCCTCAGCCATTTTCTTAAGGTTTAAGGTTTCAATTTTTTCTGTGGCAAGGAATGTACTGAATTATGCTGAAACATATTGAAAGAAGGAATGGTAATGTTGAGTGGGGATTCAAATGCATCATGGGCCTCAATGATTGCTAAAGCCTCCTCATTGAAGAACTGTTGAAGTAGAGCAAGGTTAACAGGGTGCAGGACAGTGACAGGAATAGAGTGGTGATGACAGTAAGAAAGCCTTGGTGGGATAAAGGATGAGACAGTTGAAATGGAACAGTTGCATGGGACAGTAATGATACAGAAGTGGCATCCTGAAACATTAGTAGTACGGTCAGGACAATCAAGTGTTATGTCTGAGGTATTAAACACTAGAAAATGGGTTTCATTTAACTGGGTCACTGCTGGTGTAATACGATTAGAAAAATATCCAAAGTTGCAGTTTGCATTAATGTTAGATTTATTTCCTGTGAAAGAGAGACTGGACAACTATTGAGGGGTTGAATATTAAGGGGTAAATGGGATGAACAGTAAAGTGCATGGGAAAAGCGAAGGCAGGCATTGATATTGTCAGTGGATAGTTCAACATATTTATAATTATTACCATCCTTTGAAATGGCAATAAATGGAGGTAGGTTAGTAATTTGGGTGGCATGAGTAGAGGAAGAGTTTAGTGGTACAGGGAAAACAAGTACTTTGTAGAGGTCAAGAATCATGTTGGTATGCACAATTGGGAATTGGACTGTTATGTACAGTGTTTTGTTAGATTTGAAAAAGGAAAATTTAGCATTTTCATAGTAAAATAGTGGGTCGGTGGAAGTTAGCTTGTACTGTTTTGTATGAAGTTGTTACTGATGTTGTAAAGACTGTCTTCCAAAATTTTTGTATGGAATAATCTTTGTAGAAATTTTACCTTGAGTAAGACTAATGATTCCGTCAAGAAGAGATCCATAAGATTCCTTGAGCATGTTAGAAAACTTTAAAATATTTGTTAAAACATGAGTAACTTTGGATTGAACCTGCTGAAATTTTAGAAAATTATCAGTTAAATCTGAACTGAGTGCGACCAATTTGATCATGATTATTTTGGATTCCCTAACAATATTTGAAAATCTTGCATCTGAGTGCAGCATAAATGAGTGTAAAAGTTTTGAGTCATGAGCAAATCCTTGTTGCATATTGTAGTTGTTTCTTATCAGTTGATTCACTCTTGATGCAACGTTTCAACATCATCAGATGTTGCTAAACCAAATAGTCCCTTCCCAATTTTACCTATGAATGGGAGGAGCGATCGGCGTTTTCTATTTATGGTTGGTTCATGATCAGGTATCAATGAGTTTATAGTTGAGAAAATGTTGTTGGACATAAGCTTGTGACTCATTGTACATACTATGTAATGTGTCAAACGTTGTCCTTACAATCACAGGTTGAAAACTGTAAATTGTTTTAAAGTCAGGGTATTCCAGTTGTAGAACATAGGTATGGGACCAATGCTCTGCCGAAGCATGTAACTTTCCTTGCGAATGAAAAATGGTCCATAATTTAATCTTTGCACAAACTGTCGCTCCATTCGAAAGCCTTGTCCATGACAGTAGGAAGAGCAGGGTAAGTCCTGCAAGTACAAAATTAAGCCTACTTTAGAGTAATTGTCTCTAGAATGGGTTGTAGAACCGTGCACTTAGTTCTTAGCACTTTATTCATGATTATTAGTCATTACTTTAAAATTAACCCACTGTAAAGACAAACTCAGGTTGAGGTTTAATAATGTACTAAAAAGGTATGCCATATATAGGACATTTTAAGCTTATATTATCAAATGGAAGCAATGCCAGTATGCTGCAATGAACTTGAAAATGTAATTAACATACAAAGAACAGAAGGTACCTATAAGAAATGGCAGAATAAGCAGAAGTTTAATCTTTTCTGCGGAAAACTTGCAAACGTTTTCGTCTGCGGTTGCTCCCAGTAAACCTGTCATGAAAAGCCTGTCGCATGTCCTCAGGGACAGAATCAGCGAACACCCAAGTATTGAACTTAGGTTCAAGGCCAAGCCATTTAACTCTGTAGTAATGCAAGCCATTCTGATAAGAATGTTTAACAATTTTTTCAACTTTTTGTTGTTGAGATGTTATCAGTTGGCATATCACTAGTGTCATCCTGAGTTGTTGCTTCTGCCTGTGATTGGTTGCTTGCATGGAATGGTTTTAATCGTTGAGCATTAACAAGTGACTTAAAGTATTGCCAGTTTCAAGTGATTTTAATTTGTAGGTATAATTTGGCCCTAATTGAACTATTTCGTACGGTCCTAGGAACTTGGGTGAAAGTTTCTTAGACAACCCTTGTTTAACATTTTCCTGTTTCACCAAACTTGTTGACCTAACGTGAACTTTGGTTCCTTGCAAGTTTTGTCATGGTGAAGTTTTTGTTTTATTTGTGCACCTAGTTTGTTTGCTGTGACTATGCCCTCAACAATCTTTATCTGTTCATTTAAATGATCCACATGTGTTTTTAACATTTACAGGCAAGTTTTCTTTTGGAATGAGAGCAGTGTCTATTGGAAGACGCATGTGTCTGCCAAATAAAATCTGGTATGGTGTGAAACCAGTAGTGGCAGATACTGAATTGCGGAAAGCCATCATCACAGCAGGAATAAATTGAGACCAATTGTCTTGATTGTCATTACAAAGAGAACGCAAAGCCTGGCCAAGTGTACCATTAACACGTTCAACAGTGCTGTTGGTCTGTGGATGAAATGAAGAAGTATGGTGCCTAGTTACTTGGAATTTTTCACAGATAGCTGTAACAAGCTTGGACAAAAATTGGTTCCCCTGTCACTGACAATGACATCAGGTGCACCATAACGGCAAAAGATTTCTTCAAACAAAATTTTGAAATTTCAGTAGCTTCCTGAGTACAAGAGGAAAGGCTTCACACCAGTTTGAAAAGCATCTACCACCACTAAGATGTACTTAAATTTATTCTGAGAGAGTGGTAACGGACCTAGAACATCCACATGAACTCGTGAAAAAGTATGTTCAGGCACTGGCAAGGGACAAAGAGGTGGCCTGTTGTTAGCATAAGACCGCTTTGATTGCTGGCAAGTATTGCACGTACGAACATGATTTTCAATGTCAGTATACATACCTTCCCAGTAATACTTTGAACGGATGGCAAAATAGGTCTTATCAAAACCTAGATGAGCATGTCCCTCGTGTATGCCTTAATCACATCTTCTCGCAAAGATTTAGGAACTACCAACTGTGTGAAAGGCTCCCCTCGTTTTTGTTGTTTCTTCTTTGTGGCTCACATATGTGATACAGAATGTTATTTTTGATAATGTATTGCTCTGACATGATCAAGTATTTTCGCTGTTTAACAACATCATTTGGCAGCACATTGTGAACCATTACGTTCAACAATGGTTGCAAGTCTGGACATTTCCATTGTTCTTGCGATATATTGATCCTTTCAGTAGCAATATCATGCAATCAATGGCACTTACCTCTTCTGCCTCATCAGCTATGTCCAAAGCTGAGAGTAAGGGAACTTCATCTGGTATGGATATACAACGAAAGTCACTTGTGCAGCACAGTTATCTGGTGAGAGTGCAGATTGATTTTCACCTACCTTGGGAGTCGGCTCGTAGCTCCTTCGGCTCAAGGCATCTGCGTTAGCATTCTTTGTACCTGCTTTGTGGACTATGTTGAAAGTGTAACCCTGGAGTTTTAATGCCCAACGTCCTTTTCGACCGTTAAGATCTTTCAGACTTTGGATATATTTCATACCCATATTGTCTGTGAACACAGTGAACTGTGAGTTCGCAAGGTATGGGTGGAATTGACGGATGGCCTCGATGAGAGCTAGGCATTCCTTTTCATGAATGCTCCATTTGTTCTCACTACCTCTCAAAGAGCGTCCTCCGTAAGCAATCACCCTTTCTCTTCCTTGGTCGTCCAGTTGACCCAATACAAAGCCTACTGCGTAATCAGAAGCATCAGTAGACAGTGTAAAGGGCTTAGCCATGTCAGGGAAAACTAGGACTGGTGCAGTGGTGAGTTTTTCCTTCAAAGTATTAAAGGAAGACTCACATTGTTCACTCCAAACAAATTCTGTGTCCTGTTTCAACAGGTTATTCAAAGGTGCAGCAATTTCTGCAAATTTTGCAATGAATTTTCTGTAATAATTGCACAGACCCAAGAATTCTCTGACATTTTTCTGTGTTTTCGGTTGGGGAAAGGATTTAACACTTTCAATCTTACTTGGGTTCACCTCTATACCCTGGCTGGTAAAGAAGTGGCCTAGATACTCCACACGGTCTGTAGCAAACTTACATTTTTTTGGTTGGAGCTTTAAGTTCGCCTCCCGCAAGCGTTGGAAGATGGTGCTGAGGTGGTTCAAGTGCTCGTCAAAATTAGCAGAGTGAACCATGATGTCATCAACATAGACCAGAGCAAATTTAAAATTGATGCCTCGAAGAACCTGTGTCATCACATTTTGAAAACAAATAGGGGCATTTCGTAACCCATATGGCAGACGTTTGAACTGATAGTTGCCATCATGCGTCACGAAAGCTGTTTTGTGTCTAGTTTGTGGGTCCAAAGGAATTTGATGAAACCCACTCTTTAGATCCAAAACAGTAAAGATTTTTGAATTTTGCTCCGCTACTGAGTCAACAACATCATCAAATTTGGGTAAAGGAAAATTGATAGGCTTAGTGACAGCATTAAGCCTACGAAAATCTATTGCAAACCTGTATGTGTTGTCACGCTTTTTACAAAGAATGACAGGTGCAGCCCACATGGAGTCTGATGGTTCGATAATGTCGTTCGCAAGCATGTCACTTACCTGGGCTTCAATTTCCTTCTTGGCTGTTGGTGAGGCTCGATATGGAGGTTGTCTTTGCGGTGGAGCATCTCCCGTGTCAATGCTGTGGAAATGAAGGTTTGTGCAACCCAACTCAGAGGTGTCTTTTGCAAACATATCGCGATTGTTTGCTATAAAATTTTGTAATTTTGCTTTTTGATCCGCAGTTAAAAGCGGGCTATCAATAGTGATTCCAAGATCATCTAAAATCTCGGCTACTTTCACCTCTGAGATTGAGTTCACATTTTGGGCACTTACCTTGTAGTTTTGAAGAGCCAGTCTTGTCTTCTCTCATCAAGGGCCTTGATGGAATGTTCGTGAATAGGGGACAACTTGCCAACAACAGTGTTTAACTTAATACATACTTCAAAAGGCAACGGGTTCATGAGTAAACAACAAGCCTCCCCCTGTTCAGAACGAACAATAGTCCTACCAAGTGCCACATTTTTATCACGAGAGATGGGACTTCTTCCAAATAGCAACCTCATTATGACTCATTTTTGACAACCTGATCGGTACTAGGGATTGTGAATAGGGTTTTAGTACAATGGTCTTTTTTACCCTAGCCAATCCTAAAGGAATTGCAGTGGCAACATTTATAGAAATGCAATTGATTGAGCTCTCAAACTGTAGTGTTTCAAAATCTATTTTACATTTGTATTTTGTCAGAAAATCTATTCCAATTATCAATGGGTGTTGAATATTATCAAAACATGAAAGGTTTGTGGAAAGTTATTCTCACCAATTTTTAAGTTAAGTGTTACAGTTCCTTTAACTCTAAGCAAATGTCCACTAACACCCATGACATGTGTATGTTGACTTGGTTTTTAAATTTTGAAAATCTGAGTCAATTTTAGATAAGAGGGATTGATGAATGCAAGACAGACTAGATCCTGTATCAACTAATGCTTTTGATTTTTGATTTGCAATAGAAACTTCTACAAAATTTGACTTAAGATTAGTTTTTGTGGAAACATTGCTAATTGATGGCACATTTGATTTACCGGATTTGAAATTTTTAAATGAAGATTTTGGTTTCTTAAATTTGTTCTTTTTAGAATGTCTTTTTCAAATCTGGCCTTTTTACTTGGTTCCCTCTTTTACCAAGTTTAGGCGACAATTCCTATTGGTTATTTGCTTTTTTAAAGGAGAAACAAGCCTTTTGGATATGACCCTCCTTTCCACAGAAATAACAAGTCTTTGATTTGGCAAAGCAAGTTGAAAAATCATGATCACGTGAGCGTCCACAGCTCTGCATTTTAAGTTTTGTTTAGAAAAATTGCTTGTGTTGAATGTACGTGGCTTTGAATGTGAGTGCCTGAAGTTAGTGTTGTTGTTGTTGTTTGTGGGTGTGTTAACAGAGTTGACTGAGTGTATTGTTTGTCTATGCACCAAATTATCGACTTTTTGTTTTAAATCCAACATATTTACTCCACCTAAAGCATTTTAAAAAATTTCAGTGAAGGTTGCCTCAGAAAAGTTAGCTGAAGGGGATGAATGGCATATGCACTCTCAGACTGCTCTGCACTTATCAAAAGTTCCTCCAAATTAGCTGGGGGGTTTCGTCTGAGATCAGCCCTTATGTGTGATAAAAGACCACCATTTATCGCACTTAAGGTTGTAGCTGCAGGCAAATTAACTGATTGAGCTTTAGTCTGAACTTCATAGATGTATTCCCTAACTGATTGGTGTGGTTTTTGTTTCATGTGAAAAATGTCTGTTGTGATCTGTATTGAGTCTTGCTTTTTACTAAATCGTTGCAAAAATTTGAACTGAGCTCCTCAAAATCTGAAATGACTTCCTCAGGTAATGAAATGAACCAATTGAAAGCTGTACCCATTGCCAAAACATTCCAAATAATTTTGCCATTATTTCAGGCGCTGTTTTGGATAATTTGCCAAAGTAATGTACCTATCAAGCCAACATTGGGCATCATTAAGGGACGGATCGAACTTTCCTATAGCTTCAACGGTAAATAGGGGCCTACCTTGTTCTGTAGACATGGTTGGGTGTCTTGTCTGCTCCCTGGTCTGGACTTGATCTGCTGGTCTTGCCTCTCTGTCTTTGGAAGGCAGCGACTGGCCCCGGCTGTGGACGGCTGTTGTTGGTCCGCTGTCGGTGGTCCCAGCTGTGGTCTGCCCCTCTGCTGCCTTCGTCAAGGATCTGAGTCGGATGTCGGCGGTCCTAGCTGTGGTCTGGTCCTCTGTTGCCTTCGTCAAGATCTGAGTAGATATGGTCCTGGCACTGATGGGGTCCTCTTCATGGGATCGTTAGCTTCTCCACCACTGTCAACACGTCCGGTTAGCGTGTGCTCTTTCTTATGAGTGACCAATTTGTTACTTTCACGTTGTTTCCCCAAGTGCGCAGGATAATGAAAGACTGTAAGTCAGAGCAACATTAACTGTAGAACTTTATTGACACAAACACACAGCAAGATGGCAATAGAGCAGAGGTATTGAATCCATTCTGCGTTTTGGCTTATATAGGAGTTGGTTGCCATCTGCTGTTGTTATGGTCACATTTGGTTTAGATTTGCTCTGACCCACAATTAGGTAATGACAACAAAGTATGTTGTAACATCAAAAGGGAGCTTTGATTAGATGCCAATAACAGGCTGTCATTTAAGATCTCAACATGAATAATTTGTTTGTGACTTAATTTATGTTATGTTATAATCTTTTACATGCATTGTTGACAATATTGGAATATTGAAAAGGTGTTACAGCAAACTGTAGAAAGATGTAATGTTGATGCAATAATCTTTACAGCATTGTTGCTTATATTGGAATATTGGAAAGGTATTTGATGATTCTCTTAACAATAAGTGATGTAAATATGTTGTATAATATTGCATTTACAACTAAGATTGTGTTACCCCTAAATATCATATTGCCAGAGATTGACAAGAAAACAGACATCAAGTGTAGCTGTACAAGATCATGAAACCCTACAACAATAAACAAATATAAATGACATATTATTAAACAATATTCAATGGTCAAATAACTATAAAACTATTACTATAAAATCTTCAAATATGCAAATGACTGCATATATAAATGCAAAACATATAAAATCTTCAAATATGCAATTGACTGCATATATAATGCAAAACACTGTGAAACCTATTGCCATCTATCCATGTTTCAGTTTCATGAAAAAGTATTAAGACTTTTAAAGTTATTGCAGGATTCAGAAAGTGTGACAGACTGACTGACTGACTGACTGACTGACGGACAACACGAGCACAAACCATAATCCCCTCCGGTGAAACGGTATGGACTAATAAAAGCTAGGCACGGCGTATTAAAATCAGAACCACTGGGTCGAATCTGCTGAAACTTGGCCACATTATAGATTATATCCAAACAAGCTACAGAATGAGCGTTTTTGGACCTGACAGCGTAAAACAT